>NC_138757.1:37566537-37798827 GCF_965113315.1 Podarcis vaucheri
GAAACGTTGTAGGTCCTTGCGGTTCCGGGGTGCCGCCCATTCTTGAACCGCTGTCACCTTCCCCGGGTCCATTTGCACCCCATCCGGGGAGAGACGGTGACCAAGGAAGTCCACAGTCCGCTGATGGAACTCGCACTTGCTGAGCTTTGCGTACAAACGGTGCTCACGCAAGCGTTGCAGCACGGTCCGGACATGTCCCTCATGGCGAGCCGGGTCACGGGAGTAAATCAGTATGTCATCCAAATACACCACCACGTACTTGTCTAACAAGTCCTGAAACACGTGGTTGATGTAGCGTTGGAACACAGCAGGCGCGTTGCACAAACCGAACGGCATAACCAAATATTCGAACTGCCCGTACCGGGTCCCAAACGCTGTCTTCCACTCATCCCCGGCTCGGATCCAAATCAAGTTGTAGGCCCCCCGGAGGTCCAGCTTGGTGAACACCTGTGCCCCTTGCACCCGCTCCAGCAGCTCCGAGATAAGGGGCAAGGGGTACCGATCTGGGACGGTAATTTTGTTCAGGGCTCGGTAGTCATGGCAAGGGCGGAGTTCCCCACATTTCTTCTTAACGAAAAGCACTGGTGCCGCGGTAGGCGAGGTGGAAGGCCTAATGAACCCACGCTCCAGGTTCTTGCGCAAGAAGTCCTGCAAAGCCTCGCGCTCTGGCTCTGTTAGAGAATATAAGCGACTCACTGGTAAAGGCGCTCCGGGTTGGAGGTCTATGCCGCAGTCAAAAGGCCGATGCGGCGGCAGCTGGTCTGCCCCCCGTTCCTCGAACACGTCCTGGTAGTCCTGATACACGGCTGGGAGCGTGGGTGCTGCCTCCTCTGAGGGCGCGGCCGCCAGCGTCCCTGATTGAGCATGGGAACATGGGTCTGGGAAGTGCACGGTCCGTTTGACCCAGTCAATCTGAACGTTGTGGGCTTCCAGCCAGTCCATCCCGAGCACCAGGGGGAAGCGGGGCATAGAGGCAATGTCCAAAGTGCGCAACTCCCGGTGCTGCTGGAAACACAGGACCAGGGGCTGGGTCTCCTGAGTAACGGCACCTGAACACAGAAGTCGTCCGTCAATCGCTTCCACCTGGACCGGTACTGGCTTGTTCCGAAGTGGCACCTGATGATGGGCGGCAAAAGCAGCGTCCATATAGGAGCGGGTTGCCCCTGAATCTACCAAAGCATGGGTGTGGATCCAGGGCCCACCTGGAGGGTATAAACGTACCGAAACCATAAGATGTTGCAAGTCCATTGGTGCAGGCCCATTCTGCGCGGTTTGGGACCCCCGGTAGCTAGGGCCATCAGCTACTGGGGTTTGGCGGTTTCCCTGCGGCTGGCGTTTCTCAGGGCAAGACCGAGCGAAGTGTCCACTTCCGCCACAGTAAAGACAGAGATTTCCCTCCCGACGCCGCGCCTTCTCTGCGGGGGAAAGGCGTGGCCGCACTGCCCCGAGCTGCATAGGCTCCTCCGTTAAATCAGTTGTGACCGTGGGGCTGCCGGAAAACGCTGGTGCCGTGAACTGGAAGTGCCGGCGACCCTGGGCCTGACGACGATCCTCCAACCGGTCGTCTATTTGTAGACTCCGTTGAATGAGAGTGTCTAGCGTGGTGGGGCATTCCATTGTGGCCAACTGATCCAGTACCTCGTCCGAAAGCCCTTCGAGATACTGGTCCCGCAGTGCCGAATCATTCCAGGTCAAGTCCTGTGCCAACAGCCGAAACTCCGTGGTATATGCGGCCACCGTGGACTTGCCCTGTTTCAAACGCCGAATCGCCCGGTTGGCTTGACTCCCTTTCTGGGGGTTGCCGAACGCGGCCTCCAAACGATTGCAAAACCCCGTATAGTCTGCCAGCAAGGGGGAGTCTTGCCTGAGTAGCGGCAATGCCCACTTGGCCGCCTGGTCCTTTAACAAACTAATCAAAAAGTGCACCTTGGTGCGGTCGTCAGGGAAGTTCCGGGCTCGCCCCTGAATATACAGCTTGGCCTGGGCCAGGAACATGGGAAAGCTGGCCGGGGCTCCATCAAATTTCTCAGGTAAAGCCACTGGGTACTTGCCAGGCGCCGGGGCGTCGGCCCCAGGAGCCGGTAGGGCTTCCAAGCGTTGCTGAAGTGCCACAACCGCGTCACTGAGCTGCTGCATGGTGTGAGTCAAGGCCTGGTTCTCCTGGGCCAAAGTCACCAGTGCAGCCGCCTGGTCAGCCATGGCCTCTGGCTCTTCCCGAATGCACCCCTACGAAGGGGGAGTGCGGGTGTGGCGGGAGCAAACTGTGCTGGTCCCGGGGGTAAGGTACCGTGAGTGTAGCAGAGTCCACACGAAGAGGGGCGAGGTCCGATGCAGAGAGCCGGGCGGGGAACAGGAACGCTGGAACAGAAGGCTGAGCAGGTAACAGGAACGCCAGATGGTCGGGAACAGGAGGCCGAGCAGGGAACAGGAGTACTGGATAGTCAGGAACAGGAAGCCGAGCAGGGATCAAGAACACAGGAAGGTCCGTAGCCAACAACGACGTTGCTCCCGCAACCTGGGGCCGGCCTGACTGGGCTTTTATCCTCTTCTAAGGTCAGGGGCGGTCCCGACCCCCAGGAGCCCCGCCTCCTCTGGCCTTAAGGCGAGCACTCCTCCTGGGGGCAACCAGTTCCCTTCGCCTCTCTGCCCTAAGCCTCTGCAGATCAGGAGAGGCCGAAGGGTTACTGGGCCCTGGAGGAGGCTCACCTGTGGCCACTGAGTCATCAAGCCCCTCTGGGGCCAGAAGGACTTCACCTGGGGCCAGCTCCTGATGCACTGCCACAGGTGCAGTCTCCTCAGCATCTAGGCCTTGCCCCAGTTCAGCCGGCCCTGGAGGCGGGGACTCCTGTGCAGGCTGGGATTCCTCTGTTTCATCCTCCGAATCGGAATCCCAGGCCATCACAGTAGGTCTTGTGTCTTCCAATGCTTTGCGATGAGAATTCTTGCTGCTGCTGTAGCATACATAAAAAACGTTCTATCCTTCTTTAACACCGATTGGCCAACTATGCCCAGGAGAAAGGCCTCTGGTTTCTTCGGGAAAATATATTTAAATACCTTTATCAGTTCATTATATATCATTTCCCAGAAAGCCTTAATCCTTGGGCACGTCCACCAAAGGTGAAAAAATGTACCTTCAATTTCTTTACATTTCCAACATTTGTTATCGGGCAAGTAATATATTTTTGCAAGCTTGACTGGAGTCATGTACCACCTGTACATCATTTTCATAATATTCTCTCTTAGGGCATTACATGCCGTGAATTTAATCCTGGTGGTCCACAACTTCTCCCAGTCAGCAAACATAATGTTATAGCCTATATCTTGTGCCCATTTTATCATTGCAGATTTTACCGCTTCTTCCTCAGTATTCCATTTCAACAGCAGATTATACATTCTTGATAGTATCTTAGCATTGGGTTCTAACAATTCTGTTTCTAACTTTGATTTTTCCACCTGGAAACCAATTTTTTTTATCCAAGTTATAAACCTCTCTTATTTGAAAGTAATGTAACCAGTCTCACACCTTCTCTTTAAGTTTGTCATAGCTCTGCAATTTCAGTTTGTCACCTTCCTGTTCTAGAATTTCCCAATATTTTGGCCATTTAACCTCCATGTTGAGTTTTTTCAAAGCTTTCGCTTCCATAGGTGATAGCCACCTTGGGGTTTTACTCTCCAGAAAATCTTTGTACCTTGTCCAGACATTAAACAATGCTTTCCTGACAATATGGTTTTTAAATGCCTTATGTGCTTTTACCTTGCCATACCATAAATATGCATGGCACCCAAATATGTTATCATACCCTTCAAGATCCAAAACATCTGTATTCTCAAGAAGTAGCCATTCCTTCAGCCAGCAAAAGGCTGCTGACTCATAATAAAGTTTAAAGTCTGGCAGGGCAAACCCCCCTCTGTCTTTGGCATCAGTAAGGATCTTAAATTTTATTCTGGGCTTTTTGCCCTGCCAGACAAATCTAGATATATCTCTTTGCCACTTCTTGAAACAGTCCATCTTATCAATAATTTGCAATATTCACCCCCAGGTATTTTACCTTCTTTACTAATGTTAAGTCTGTCTCTTTCTGAAACCTCTCTTTCTCTATTGGCATCAATTTTTTCTCCAAAACCTTAGTTTTCAATTTGTTCAATTTAAAGCCTGCCACTTGACCAAAATCCTGGATTACTTCTAGGGCCCTCTTAGTGCTGGATATCGACTCCTGTAATGTCATAACGAGATCATCTGCAAAAGATTTAAGTTTGTATTGTTTAACTCCGACCTGAATACCTTGAATCAAATGGTCCCTTCTAATCATGTTTAGCAAAACCTCCAGGACCGAAATGAAAAGCAATGGGGAAATTGGGCAACCTTGTCGTGTCCCTTTCTCTATTTTAAACTCTTCTGTAACCACATTGTTTACTATCAATTTAGCTTTTTGTTCAGAATATATCGCACCTATACCATTTTCAAAGTTTTGTCCAACCCCCATCCCCTGAAGATTTTTCTTCATAAAACTCCAGGAAATGTTGTCAAAGGCTTTCTCCGCATCTACGAAAATCAAGACTGCTTTTGTGTTAATGTTCACCTGCAGCTTTTCCAGAATGTTAATTATATTCCTCGTATTGTCCGATAGATGTCTTCCAGGGAGAAAGCCGGCCTGGTCTTTATGTATCACCTCTGCCAAAACTTTTTTCAGTCTTCTAGCCAATATATCTGCAAAGATTTTATAATCCATGTTAAGTAGGGATATGGGGCGATAGTTCTTAAGTTGTGTCTTTTCAGACTCAGTTTTCGGTATAAGTGTGATATAAGCTTCTTTCCACGTCTCCGGCGCCTTTTCCCCGTCCATAATTTCATTGCAAACCTCCTTTAATGGTTGAATTACCGTATTTTTCGCTCTATAACACGCTCCCAACCATAACACGCACATAGTTTTTAGAGGAGGAAAACAAGAAAAAAAATTCTAAACGAAACAGTGGATGTATGATTTTTGTGGTTCATGCTGTGGCCACAGACATGTGATCTGACGGTGAGTTTGGGGTAGCCCAATGCAAAAATCCTGAGGATCTATGTGGATCCGTGCTTTGTAACCACGTTTTTGCACCACTGCGACCCCAGGCAACAGTGGGTGTGTGATTTATTTGGTACAAGCTGTAGCCATGGACATGCTATGTGATCTGATGGTGAATTTGGGGTGACCCAGTGCAAAAATCTGAGGATCCATGTGGATCCATGCTCTGTAACCACGTGAATGAAGGAACTGTCAGTAATGTATGGTATCTCCAATACAGTGATGAAGGAAGAGGAGGGGGGGCTCACACTTGTCCTAGGCAAAGCAGCCAACTCCTATAGGCCTAGGTGCCTTCACCCCCCCCATTAAATATTTGAGGGAGTCATCCCCCACCCCCATTGTGGTATGTGAGTGGGGCTTACCTGGCTGTCCCCCAATATTTTTTGAAGCTGGAAGAGGGAGGGAGGGAGGGAAGGAAGGAAGAGAGAGGGGGAACTCACATTTGTGCAGCTGCCTTGCCTCGAACCGGAGCAAAAAGAGGAGGAGGAGACTCAGGGACATGAGCCTTGTAAGCTGCTTTGTTTGAATTTACCTGTGAGGTGCTGGGGGAGGGACGGAAGGGGAATGCCCCACCTCTCCAAAAGCCATAGAGCAGGCAGACAGGAGGAAGAGAGGCTGTCTCCCTTTCCCCACCTTGGCTTTTACACGTGCAGCTCTTGCCGGCTTCCGAGCGCTCACCTCTCCAAAAAGCCATAGAGCAGGCAGACAGGAGGAAGAGAGGCTGTCTCCTTTTCCCCACCTTGGCTTTTACACGTGCAGCTCTTGCCGGCTTCCGAGCTGCCTCCCTTCTACCACCTCGCCAAAAAGCCATAGAGCAGGCAGACAGGAGGAAGAGAGGCTGTCTCCCGACACTCAGCTGTTGCTCAGCTGTTGCCGGCTTCTCAGCAAGCCAAGCGGAGGAAGAGAGGCTGCGGAACAGCCAGCAAGAGTGGCTCCTCCTGCCTGCATTCGCTCCATAACACGCAGACACATTTCCCTTTACCTTTTAGGGGGGGGAAACTGAGTGTTATGGTGCGAAAAGTACGGTAAATAGTCTTTCAAAGTTCTGTAATACTTGGAGGTTAATCCATCAGGCCCTGGAGATTTGCCCAGTTGCATATTCTGAATCACGCCTTCCACCTCTTGTTCAGTTATTTTGTAATTCAATAATACTTTGTTTTCTTGAGAAATTTTTTGTAATCCATTAGTTTTCAGAAATTGATCAATTTTCGACTCAATCTGCGGCCCTTGTGTATAGAGTTGTTTAAAATATCTCTGGAAGCAGCTTCTAATCTGTGGATTCTGAATATTCTTTCCATCCACTTCAAGATTGGTAACCGTGTTTAGTTTTTGTCTCTTCTTCAGCTGCCATGCTGAAGCTGTTGCTTTCCACATTTATTAGCTGATTCGAAGGTCTTTTGTCTCATCTGTTTAACTTTCCATTCAATGTGCTGATTTATCATTTTCATATATTGTACTTGATATGACTTAATTTCTCTCAAAATCTCTTGTGATTTTGGTTTAGCTCTAAGTTTTTTCTCTCCTTCTCTTATTTTCTCCAAAATCTTCTCTTTTTTCTCATTTTGGGTTCTCCTTTTTATTGCATTTTGCTGAATCAAAAACCCTCTCATTACGGCTTTGCTTGCGTCCCAGATTGTTCTTTTTTCCACTGTGGTCTTCAGATTTATCTCAAAATAGTCTTTTATAATTTTTTGGGCCTTCTTGGTGATTTCTGGATCTCTAAACAAGGTGTCGTTCATCCTCCATCTGAAGGAACCAGTCAATGTTGGTTTCATTTCCATTTTCACAGGATTATGGTCGGAGCAAGTTTTTGGGCAGATTTCCACTTTTCGGATCTTAGGAGCCATTCCTCTGGTTATCCAGATTTGGTCAATCCTTGTCCAAGTCTTTTGGGCTTCAGAAAAGAATGTCCCCTCTCTACCTAGGGGGTTCTTAGTTCTCCAGATGTCAATTAAGTCCATATTGTCTGTCATTTCAAAAAAAGTTTTCGGTAGTCTTCCGTCTTTTGTCACCACTTGTCTTTGTGACTTATCCATATTTGTCGATACCACTCCATTCATATCTCCAAACATAATGATGTTAAAGTCCATAAAGTCCAACAATGTCTCATGCAGTTTCTTATAAAATTCTGATTTCCCCTCATTTGGTGCATATATCCCTACTATCAAGAATTTCTCACCTTGAAATTGTATTTCAATAGCCACAAATCTTCCTTGGTCATCTTTAAAGACAAATTTAGGTGATAAACTTTCTTTTGCGTAAATCACCACTCCTCTCTTTTTAACTTTGTCTGATGAAATAAATTCTCGTCCTAATCTTTTGTTAATTAATACTTTCCTGTGTGTTCTAGTCACATGGGTTTCTTGCAAACATATCAAGTCCAATTTTTCCTTTTTCAATAGATGAAAGATTCTTTTCCTCTTATCGGGGGAGTTCAAACCTCGAATGTTCCAACTTAGTACCTGCAGAGACATTGTATGGTTATTCTGCTTCTCCTCCGACTGCTCCCAGTGCTTGTTCTTGGTCTGTGGGTGGTATCACTTCTGGTTTGTCCAGTCCCAGTGGTAGCTTTGCTAGGTCCAAAACTCCTGGTTTTAATTTTGGTTCTTTTCCCTCTGCCTCTTTTTGTAGATCTTCCTCGTGATCCTTCAGGAATCTCACTTTATCCTCCTCTGATCTTATCTTCACCTTTTTCCCTCTGTAAGTAAAAGACAGCCCCTGGGGAAATTCCCACCTGAAGATGACACTGTTTCTTCTTAACAAGTTCACCAGGTCTCCGTAGTTGGCTCTGAGGTCCAATAGATATTTTGGGATATCTTTAAAAATTTCTATCCTTGAATCCTCTATTTCCAATGATTTCTGGTAATGTAGGCCCAGTATTTTGTCCCTCTCTTCTTTAGATCTGAGTGTAATCAAACAATCTCTTACCTTGTTCTTTCTTCCCCCTTTATTCCCTTTGCCAAGTCTGAAGGCTGTCACTATCTTGAAATCTTTCTCTGGATCAAGGCCCCAGAATTCTTCAAATTCCTGTGTAAGAAAGTCACTCAGTTTGCCTTCTTCCAATTCCGGTACCGCCCTGATCCTTAAATTAACCTGTTTATCTCTCAATTCAATTAAGGACAGTTGTGCCTTATGGTCTTCTAATTGTTTATTAATTGGCTGTAATTTTCCTTCTACCGCCAGCACCTTTTCTTTAGCTTCGTCGGCAATTTTCCTTGTCAATTTAGATTCCTGCAACAATCGATCAACGGCCTGAGTATTGGAGCTGATAGTTGTAGTATTTAAGTCCATTTTAGCTGACAATTTTTCCAAAGCTCCAAATATTTTGTCTAATGATGCATTTAGTGTCTCTTCAGAGCCCGTACTTTTTGCTCCAGGCTGCCCAGTATCTTCTTTTTCTAGGACAGGAGGCACTACTATTTATTGTCTTCGTTGCTGCAGTCTAGTTTTTATCCTTGAAGGCTGGGGTTTTTCCTGATCCATTACTTTATCTTTAGAATTCAAGGGCACTCACACAGTCAAATTTCTTTTCTGCTGAGAAAGTTTCCAGGCCAGCTGTAATGGAAAATCCCCAGCTATATCCCAGGCCTCCTCTAGGGGAGCACCTTGGCAACAATGTTACTTTCAGGGCAACTTTTTTTTCCAAAAGCAGTCCTGCCCTTTTTAACTTTCACTTTTTCAATAAAAGGCAACAGTTACAAAGAGTCCTTTCCAGGTCAAATGCAGAGTGTTCACAAACAGTTACAAATGTTTATAAACGGTGCAACACTTTCTTACTGTCTCTGGCAGACCAATATCAGGGATTAAGCAGTGGTCTTTTTCCTCACTTTCTTATCCTCAAGTCCAAAATTTCCTTCTCCCCCTCACTCTAAGAGGGAGTTCTTGTATCTGGCACTAAAATTTAACTCCTCTTAGTTCTGCTTCCCCAGCTCTAGCTTCAAAAGTCTTTGCTTTAATCCTGTTTACAAAACCGGAAGACGGACTTCCTTTTTGCGCCTTCCCGCTTCAGTGCCAAATTCAAGTTCGTTGCGTCGATCAAAGGCAAGCCAATCCTTTGATCTCCCGATTCTTAGAAAGTCTTACTCACGGGTTGTAGTTTGAAAGCCGAAATCTCAAAGGAAAAAGGTCAGCGCTCTCCGGCATCAGCTGTGCAGCTTCACTCCGCAGAAGTAGCGATCAACTCTCAGCACCGCGCCACACACCCGTCTCGCTCCGGGACTCTTTGCCGAGTCCCTTCACCAAACGGGGGGGGGTGCAAAAGGTGCCCGCCGAGTCCCACGGTCGCAGGCTTCCCTTGCCTGCGGTTTTCGGAAGGGTCCCCCGCTTCGCTGTAGCAGGGAGACCCGATTTCTGCAGAGCTTCTCCCTCCGACTTATAGGGATTCCGCCATTGCCGATGGCGCCGCCTCCGGAAGTCTAACCTAAATCTTATTTTTAATAACTTCTCTTAACCATTATATTCTTTCCTAACCCCTTAAACTTTTATACCAGAGCCAAGCAGTTTCATTTCATACATCCATCTAGTATTCATCAATTATGTAGGATAATCCTAATAACAAAAAATAAAAAATAAAGATAAAGAAAATCTTCATCCAACGTCCCATCCCCGAGGTCCCGGGTTTGTCAGTCCATTTATCCCATTAAACTGGCACATTAACCTGGTGATCTTATATCCGAGGCTCTTAAATCTCTTCCACGTCCCTTCCACTGTTTTTCTTCATATTTTCTTTTCACTCGTGTGATCTCCAATTTAATAATGCTCCTTCCAACCAAAAGGTCCCTTTTCCACAGTCCAAACTGAGCTCCATGTAGTACTTAAAAGCATGTTTCAAAGCCCCTCCAAACTTTGGAATCCCCATATCTCCAAGCCTCTCACAGTCCACTACCAGACTCGGAAAGTCCATATGTCCCTGCTCAGGGGGGTCAATCCAACCCCCCATTTCCAGTCCAATCCAAACTTCTTCTTTCCGAGTCTGATTTTTTCGAAAGCCAGTTGCCAATTCCAAAGATTCATGTTCCTGCAGGGCCGCAACCTCCGTCTGTGGCTCCATTTCTGACTCCCAAGGTTCAGCAGAATCCTCTTCTTTCTTCTGTTCTAACAAGACACAATCTTGGTATAAATCCTGGGTAAACTCCATACTTTTTTTCTACTGCCTGTCCAAGATTTCCCACAGTCTGCTTAAGGTTCCCAACCAAGTCAGTCATCAAATTCATTCCCTCATGGAATTCTTCCAGTAGAGCATTTGTTTTGAGAAAAGCGCACAACAACATTTCTGAGTACATTGTCCTTCAAGGTCACCATTCAATTCCCACAGGTTATACTGTAACGGCTGGAAAATCCCTAGTTACAGTTTCACTATCTCCCCCTAGAGGGAAAACTTCTGTTACAAATCCAGCCCCAAAGTTTCTTTTACTTTTAGATACTTTGTCAATCGTTGTTATTTTTAAGTTGCAAAAAGAAACAGTGGAATCGCAGCTCCCCCCCCCCCTTCTTTTAACTATCTGTCAAACAGCTTCTGTCCTGGTCAATGAGCTTCAAACGTCAGTCCTGACACCCCGCTCCCTGGGTCAGGAGGGTGGAAAATTACTTTGTTTTAAACTTACTTCTGCAGGATAAAACAGTCCAAAGAAAGCACCCCCTTCTCCTCCTGCTGCCGAAGGGGGGGTTCAGCTATTTTAGATGATGAAATCCACTCCTTTAAAATGATTTTCAAAACTCTAGTTTACTTTGTCTTTGCTTTGTTCAAATTACAAAAAAAGGAAGGTTGACTTCCTGTTAGACCTTCCCGTTTCAGTACCGAATTGTAATGCATTTTTGAGTCCAATTCCTTTCTTTTCCCAGTTCCTTAAATTGTGGTTCGATTTTCCCGAGTTTAGGTACTCACAGTGGTTGTTTTTAGAATCCAAATTGTCCAAGAAGAAGGCAGCGCTCTCCGGCAGCGGCTGTGCGGCTTCACTCCACGGAAATAGCGGTAGACTCTCAGCACCGCGCCACTTCCCCCTCTTCGCTTCGGAGCCCGTTATTGGGCTCCTTTGCGGGTTGGGGGGGGCGCTAAGGGTGCCCGCCGAGTCCCAAGGTCACAGGCTTCATCCACCTGCGATTTCTAAAGGGTCCCCGCTTCGCCGTAGCGGGAAAGACCCGTTTCGCGCAGAGCTTGTCCCTCCGTTTCAGAGGGAGTCCGCCATTGCCGGTGGCGCCACCCCGGAAGTGCTCCCGCCTAGCTGTTGCCTTGGTTCACCACCAGCCAGGCTTCCTCGTTTCCCGAAGTCTGGGGTTCCTCTGCCTCTGCCTGCTGGGTGGCCCCAACCATTCCCTGTGTGCTGGTCCCGGGGGGAGGTTACAGTGAGGTGTGGTCAGAGTCCGGTCCTGGGTCGAGGCTCTGGAGACTGTCCACCCAAGGGCGAAGCGGGGTCCAAAGCGAGGGGCCGGGCAAGGTCGAGAACTCTGGAAGAACAGGTCTGGGTGCTGGCAGAAACAGGTTTCCAACGACGTTGCTCCCGCAACCTGGGACCGGGCTGACTGGCCTTTATCTTCTCTGAGGCCAGGGGCGGTCCCGGCCCACAGGTGACCCGCCTCTCCTGGCCTTAAGGCGAGCACTCGTCCTGAGAGAACCCAGTTCCCTCCGCCTCTCTGCCCTGAGCTTCTGCAGCTCAGGAGAGGCTGGAGGGTTACTGGACCCAGGGGGAGGCTCACCTTCCCCTGACAGGGCTGGGAGAGGCACACCTGTAGGCAATTGGTCCTCAATCACCTCCGGAGCCAGAGTGGATTCATCTGGTGTCTGCTCCTGAGGATCCGGCACAGGTGCAGGCGCTTCAGATTCAAGGCCCTGCCCCGGCTCAGCCGGCCTTGGAGGAGGGGACTCCTGTGCAGGCTGGGATTCCTCCGGTTCAGTCTCTGAATCAGATTCCCAGGCCATCACACCCTGCCAGTTACGACGCTCCGGACACACTCTGGCAAAGTGCCCCGTTTTCTGACAGAAAAAAAGATCTCTTGGCAGCTTGCCAGTCTTTCTTCTCTTTGCCACCCGGCCGTTGAGCTTTCGAACCTTCCTGCGCACGGGCTGAGTCTATTTCCATGGGCTCCGGCTGTTGTTGACCTTCGGAAGCAGCTGCCAGCATTTCAGGAATGTGGTTACCATGGAAACTCCGGCCCTTGCCCTTTTTCCTTTCCCGCAGTCTGGCTTCCTGCCTCAGCCCCACCGCAAGAGCAGCCTTCGTTAACTCACCCATATCCTTTGGACGGGGGGCCCTAGCAAGCTCATCCTTAACTTCGGCGTTCAGTCCAGCCTTAAACAAAGCTTGCACAGGCTCTGATTCCAAATCCCATCCCAGTTTGTGCACAAGCATAGCGAATTCTGACCAGTAACTACGCACCGTAGATTTGCCTTGCTTCAAAGCCAAAAGCTCCTCCTGCGTCTTGTCAATTAAACTTTGATCTGCGTAGATAAAGTCCATCGCTTGCCAAAACTTAGGCAGACTTCGATGCGCTTCATTATTAGAGGCAATTAACGGCCTGACCCAACTTTTAGCCCACCCACCCCCGACAGGAGCCTAATTATGTGAGCAACTTTCTGAGCATCGTTGGCAAACTGAGCTGCTTCAAGCTCCAAAAAATATTTCATCTCCGTCTTAAAATCACAATAAGCCTCCGGATCGCCATTAAACTTTTCCACCCACGCACCTTTGCCCCTCGCTAGTAGCCCACCTGTGGCTCCACCTTGAGCAGCTCTGCATTCCTCCAGACGCGACTGCAGGTCCAGTCCGGCATTCCGCTTACGCAGCTCAGAAAGCTCCTTCTCCATTTTCTGCTTTTAGTTCCTCTCTCTAGCTTTCAGCAGAAGAGTCGAGTCATGCTGTAAGGAGTGGGTGCTGCCAAAGCTAGCAGAGATAACGTTCCAGGCTCACAGCCATTTCTGTTCTGAAGATTTATTTGCACAGACATCTTTAACGCCTGCTTGGCCTTGTCAGTTAATAGCGCAGTTTACTTTACTACTGTTTACTTTGCTAAGGAAGCCAACGGCAAACTGTTTGGTGTTGATGGGTCACTATTGGAGAGGTAGCTCAAAGCTTAGGTGGTGTACCCCCAGATTTTTGAAGAAAAATTCAGTGGTGCATCCCGGGGTATCAGCCCACGTGTAGTTCAGATTCTGCAGTTTGATTGCACCCACATGGCAGCAAATGCATCGTGCTCTGTGTCAGAGCTGGCCCACACCTCCTTGCAGGCATGTCTTAAGCTTTAAGACCATGGGCCTCCAACCATTTGGGCCATATGACCAAGTAAGGCAACTGTCCAACTGCAGCAGCCCCATTTCCTTTGTAAAAGACGATGAGGAAACAAAAAGGTGAAGAAATAAGAAAGCACAGATTTTTGAAGAACAATTCAGTGGTGCATCCCGGGGTATCAGCCCATGTGTAGTTCAGAATCTGCAGTTTGATTGCACCCAAATGGCAAAAAATGCAGAGTGCTCTGTCTCGGAGCTGGAAAATCAATAAAAAAAATTGAAAACCCCCCAGAAAGATTGAAAATCTCATTTTCTTTAGGAAAACAAGGAGAACAGGGGATTAACCTCATGATCTGAAAAGGCTGCAAAACAAAGATCATGCATAAATTGTGCCTAAGGAAGGTTCTAAACAGCTGAGGGGTGTAGGTTGGTCCTGCTGCTAGTACCCTTCTGGCTTTTAAGAGCCGCAAAACTGCCGCAACAAACGAGGGTTGTTTAAAAGATAGGGAATATAGAATGCAAAATGGTTGACAATTCAGACTGCCTGCTCTGGTCCAGTCCTGTACTGACAGTACCTTCCCAGAGTATGATATTGTGATGTTTCCTACATCTCAGCCGTTCAAACAGTGGCTTGGGTGGGTGGCACCAGTCGCAGATAAAGTGCCTTTGCCCGTGCAAGTGGGAGTTGGCCCCCTTCACACCTTTTGGACTTGGGAGCTTTCAGTGTGTTAAAAGGTCATTGTCCGCCTAGTCATAGGAGGAAGGATGGAGGGAGTATTAAGGTTCTGCTTGCCCTCTGATGGTCAGATGACTTTCTGTTGAAATTTAGACTTTCATCCCACTTGAAATATACTCAGAGTCGAGAGTGGACTTCATGCTCTTTATTCAGCTCATGGTGGTGAGGAGGGAATGGGAGTCCCCTCAAAGTATCTGCTTTATATACATTATTTACACAATGGGCTGCACGTGATTGGCTAATTCCGGAATTCTCCTGTAGGCCAGTCAGGTTGTGGATTCACTTCTATCTGGAGCTGGATTGGGTGGCTCCTGCCAACCAATCATACTGCTGCATTGTTCTAGAATCATAGAATCATAGAATCATAGAGTTGGAAGAGACCACAAGGGCCATCGAGTCCAACCCCCTGCCAAGCAGGAAACACCATCAGAGCACTCCTGACATATGGTTGTCAAGCCTCTGCTTAAAGACCTCCAAAGTAGGAGACTCCACCACACTCCTTGGCAGCAAATTCCACTGTCGAACAGCTCTTACTGTCAGGAAGTTCTTCCTAATGTTTAGGTGGAATCTTCTTTCTTGTAGTTTGGATCCATTGCTCCGTGTCCGCTTCTCCGGAGCAGCAGAAAACAACCTTTCTCCCTCCTCTATGTGACATCCTTTTCTATATTTGAACATGGCTATCATATCACCCCTTAACCTCCTCTTCTCCAGGCTAAACATGCCCAGCTCCCTTAGCCGTTCCTCATAAGGCATCGTTTCCAGGCCTTTGACCATTTTGGTTGCCCTCCTCTGGACACGTTCCAGTTTGTCAGTGTCCTTCTTGAATTGTGGTGCCCAGAACTGGACACAGTACTCCAGGTGTGGTCTGACCAGAGCAGAATACAGTGGCACTATTACTTCCCTTGATCTAGATGCTATACTCCTATTGATGCAGCCCAGAATTGCATTGGCTTTTTTAGCTGCCGCGTCACACTGTTGGCTCATGTCAAGTTTGTGGTCAACCAAGACTCCTAGATCCTTTTCACATGTACTGCTCTCAAGCCAGGTGTCCCCCATCTTGTATTTGTGCCTCTCATTTTTTTTGCCCAAGTGCAATACTTTACATTTCTCCCTGTTAAAATTCATCTTGTTTATTTTTGCCCAGTTCTCTAATCTGTCAAGGTCGTTTTGAAGTGTGATCCTGTCCTCTGGGGTGTTAGCCACCCCTCCCAGTTTGGTGTCATCTGCAAATTTGATCAGGATGCCCTTGAGTCCATCATCCAAGTCGTTGATAAAGATGTTGAATAAGACCGGGCCCAAGACAGAACCCTGTGGCACCCCACTAGTCACTCTTCTCCAGGATGAGGAGGAACCATTGATGAGCACCCTTTGGGTTCGGTCAGTCAGCCAGTTACAAATCCACTGAGTGGTAGCATAGTCAAGACCGCATTTTACCAGCTTCTTTACAAGAATATCATGGGGCACCTTGTCAAATGCCTTGCTGAAATCAAGGTAGGCTACATCCACTGCGTTCCCTTCATCTACCAGGCTTGTAATTCTGTCAAAAAACGAGATCAGGTTAGTCTGACATGACTTATTTTTCAGAAATCCATGCTGACTATTGGTGATCACAGCATTCCTTTCTAGGTGCTCTAGGACCAATCCGACTGCTGCATTCTGAATCCTATTGTTCTAGGACCAATCAGACTGCTGCATTTTGGAGCCTATTGTTCTAGGACCAATCAGACTGCTGCATTCTGAATCCTATTGTTCTAGGACCAATCAGACTGCTGCAGCTTGGATCCTATTCAACTCAGTACATAACCACAGTTCAAGAAGGACACTGACAAACTGGAACGTGTCCAGAGGAGGGCAACCAAAATGGTCAAAGGCCTGGAAACGATGCCTTATGAGGAACGGCTAAGGGAGCTGGGCATGTTTAGCCTGGAGAAGAGGAGGTTAAGGGGTGATATGATAGCCATGTTCAAATATAGAAAAGGATGTCACATAGAGGAGGGAGAAAGGTTGTTTTCTGCTGCTCCAGAGAAGCGGACACGGAGCAATGGATCCAAACCACAAGAAAGAAGATTCCACCTAAACATTAGGAAGAACTTCCTGACAGTAAGAGCTGTTTGACAGTGGAATTTGCTGCCAAGGAGTGTGGTGGAGTCTCCTACTTTGGAGGTCTTTAAGCAGAGGCTTGACAACCATATGTCAGGAGTGCTCTGATGGTGTTTCCTGCTTGGCAGGGGGTTGGACTCGATGGCCCTTGTGGTCTCTTCCAACTCTATGATTCTATGATTCTATAACACCCCTCCCCTCTAAGTTCCAGTCCTGCCCGGGAGGTTGCATTCATAGTCCTCAAGGTACGCCGGCGGCCTACGTGTGCGTTGCAGCCTGGGGTGTTCCCTGGTCCGGGGTTCAGGTTCTGGCTTGTGTTCCAATGATGCTGGCTGTGATGGGGCCGTTTGGTCTGGCGCAACCGGCTCGCTCAGTCGTGGTTCTGGTTCCGGTGTCCTTTCGGCCTCGCGTGTCCTCTCTGTATTTACTGATTCTGCCTCTCCTGCTGGCCCCTCCTGTTCTATGGGCCTCACTGCCCCACTGTTCCCTTGGGACTCCTCTGACCTGTCCTCCTCCTGGTTTTCTCCCGGGAATCGTCGCCGTATCTGGTCGCAGTGGCGGCGCCAGCATTGCCCCCCATCCGTTAGCACCTCGTACGACACGGGGACAGCGACCCTGGTGACTGTGGCGGGTACCCATGCTTGGCCTGCCCCAAAATTCTTTGCGTACACTGGGTCCTGGGCCACGAAGGTCTGGGGGTTCCTGCCTTCCCCCACCACTACCTCATCCTGAGCTCTATCGGGGTGAAGGCGGTCCAATCTGATTGCAAGGTGCCGACCCATTAGTAGTTCAGCGGGGCTCCGGCCAGTCGTTGAGCTGGGGGTGCTGTGCTGTGCTAGGAGGAATGTGGCAAGGCGGTACTCCCAATCCCCTTGCGTCATGCGGCGGAGGGTGTCCTTGGTGGTCCGCACCATGCGTTCTGCTTGGCCATTGGTGGCAGGGTGGAATGGCGCCAAACGGATGTGGCGGATGGCGTTCTGCGCTGTGAAGGTTTGGAATTCTCCTGACGTAAATGCGGTCCCGTTGTCTGAGACGAGAGTGTCAGGGAGCCCGTGGGTTGCAAACAGCCTGCGTAGTACTCGGGTGGCTGAAAGGGGCCAGCGAAGTCCACATGCAGGTGTGACCATGGTGCTCGGGCGGACTCCCATGACTGGACTGGGGCCCTTGGGGGATCTGGGCGGGATTCTTGGCAGGCCTGGCAGTGTTTGACCCAGGCCTCTATCTCTCCGTCGATCCCCGGCCACCACACATAACTCCTGGCAAGGGCCTTCATTCTCACTACCCCTGGGTGTGTCTCATGTAGGGCTCTGAGGACCCTTTTTCAGAGGGGCTGGGGATCAACGACCCTGCTTCCCCATAACAGGCACCCCTTGTGGGCAGACAGTTCATGTTTGTGGGTTGTGTAGCCGGCGAATTCTGGCCCAGGGCTGCTGCTGGGCCATCCCCTCCACACCCAGTCCAGGACCCGGGAGATGACCCTATCTTTCTTGGAATGGTGTGCAACTTCTTGTGCCTGAATGGGGCGGTTGGGAAGCAGCTCCAGGCTCATAACCTCTTGTGCAGGTGCTTGGTCGGGGGCTGTTTCCGGTAGTGGTAGCCTGCTGAGGGCATCCGCATGACCCATCGCCTTCCCAGGGCGGTGAATCAGTGCATACTGGTAGCTGGCAAGGAAAATTGACCACCTGAGGACGCGAGGAGACAGCACTTGGGGGGGTCTGCTTTTCGGGGGCAAAGAAGCCAAGCAACGGCTTGTGGTCAGTCACCACGGTAATCCAAGAAATCATGGAATTTTTTTACTCCCTTCACGTTTAAGACAAGCAAGTCCTTGACTGCCTGGAATGCGGCCTCCTGGCGCTGGCCCCACACCCAAGGAGCCCGCTTGTCCAGGAGTCTGTGTAGGGGCTCCGCTACCGCCGCCTTGTGGGGAAGGAAGGAATGGTAAAAGTTCAATAGTCCCAAGAAGGCCTGAAGTTCAGTCTTGCTCTTGGGCGCTGGGGCATCACAAATGGCCCGTACCTTGTCCCCAGTTGGGTGGACCCCTTCTGCGTCCACCATAAATCCCAGAAAGTCCACCTGAGGCACTCCTAGTAGACATTTTTCCCGCTTCACCTTGAGACCCGCCGTCTGGAAACGCTGCAGAACGGCGCGGAGGCGGTCCTCAAACTCCTCTGGTGTGGGCCCAGCAATCAACACATCATCAAAGAAGGGGGTGACGCCAGGAATCCCTTTAAGGAGAGAGTCCATTAGATTCTGGAATATTCCTGGTGCCACACTGACACCGAATTGCAGCCGCTTTACCCTGAACGCTCCTCTCTGCGTCACAGTCGTCTGTGCCTCTGCTGTGGCCTCGTCTACTGGCAGCTGTTTATATGCTTGGGCCAAGTCCAGCTTGCCAAATTTTTTTGACCCAGCCAGGGTGGCAAGGACATGGCTGACCACTGGCACTGGGTATGCGTGGGCCGTGAGGGCCTTGTTTATGGTACATTTGTAGTCTGCGCAGATGCGGACCGAACCATTAGGCTTGACGGGTGTGAGGATTGGGGTTTCCCAGGGGGCATTAGGCACCGGCTCCAGCACTCCTTGCTCCACGAGCCGGTCCAATTCCTCGTCTATACGAGGTTTCAGGGCAAACGGGACCCAGCGGGCCTTGAGCCTGACAGGTTGTACTGCGGGGTCAAGCTGTAGTGCAATGGGGGGGGGGGGCGTATACTGTCCCAATTTCCCATCGAAAACCCCCGGAAATTCCTTGCATATGGCGTCCACGTCCACTTGTAAGCTAGTGTGGTTCACCCCGGTGACGGCTAGCCCCAGTGGTCCAAACCATGCCAATCCCAGTAAGCTAATGTAGGGGCCCTTGACCACAAGCAAGTCCAGTTGCCGCGCCCACCCTCGATACTGCACCCTGAAGGTCCCCACCCCCATTGTGGGGACCTTACGTTTCTGGAAGTCCCGGAGGGTGAATGGGGCCGGCCTGAGTTTGGGACCCCCACTAGGACAGTTTCTTTAAGGTCCTTCCCGAGATTATGGATAGAGTTGAACCCGTGTGAAGCTCCATGCGGCACGGGGCCCCCTCTATCTGTACCTCTACATAAATTTTCTCTACGTTGGGGTGGGGCAACTGGTATACCTGGAAGTCTGTGAGCTCTGTCGAGTTGCCTTGGTGCGTTGGGCCCTGGGGCTCTTGGATTGGTCATCTGATGTCTGGCGTCGGGTGGGCCGAGCCCGACACACCCGGGCGATATGTCCCAATTTTCCGCACTGCCTGCACTCTGCGTTGCGGAAACGGCAGGTCCTCCTCTCGTGACTCTCCCCGCAGCTTGCGCAGTTCCCTCCTTCTCGTTGAGGCAGCTGTGGTCTGTGTGCTGCTTGAGTGCGCTGCTGTACTCGGTGCACCTCCTCCCTGTCAGATCCTGAGTCGTCGGTGAGGTCTTCGTGGTGGACCCTCGGTTGGGACGGCAGGCTTGGTTCGTGCCTCTTGCGTCGACCTCTCAGCAGCTTCTGTTGCCAGGGCCTCCTCCAGGGCGACCTGGAACGTTAGGTCCTTCTTAGCGTAGAGGCGTCGTTGCAGCTTCTCATCCTTCAGGCCACTGAAGCATGTTCTCCAATTCTGAGAAGTTGCAGAACCGGGCAGCTTGGCGGAGAGAGGTCACAAACCCAGTTATGGTTTCCCCAGGGGCTTGCCGCTTTGCGTAGAAGGCATTTCGACGAGCCACCACTGAGGGCTACGGCGAAAAGTGCCCCTTCAGCCGTTCCATTATTGTTTTGTATGGAACAGTAGCGACGTCTTCAGGCGCAAGGAGAGCCCGGGCGATTTCAAACGTCTCCTCTCCGCAGACGCTGAAGAATATCGCCCTCTTCTTGGCATCTTCTTCGTCGGTGACCCCTTTGGCTTCTAGGAGGAAGGTGAAGCGGGAGGCATACGCTTCCCAGTCTCCGGATGCTGGGTTGAACGGCGAGAAGCTGCTGTTGGTTGCCATTCTGAGTTCCTTGGGTCCCGGACTCTCTGGGATTTATGGTGATGGACAAGGGGGAGGACTGCACAAAGGTCAATTTGTGTTGCCTCCATATTTAAAAGCACCTTTAGGAGTTCCTTGGCACCGCCCAGAGTTCTCCATCTTGGGTCTCCATTTTGTATAGTTAGGCTCACTTTCCTAGGTGTTAAAGTCAAGGATTGATGACCTAATTGAAGGTTAAGGTTGTATTTAAATGTGTCAGTACGTTTGCTATTTAAGGACAAACTCCTCGTCCCCTTCCTCTCTTCAAAGGACTTAACACCGGCTGACGCTGGAGAAGCAGTAACTAGCTTTTGTTGGAGGCTGTACAGCTGGGACGAAAGATCATCTAGTCTTTTGAATATACAGTGCAAGGTTTTGATTATTAAATGGGACTGTTCAAATGTCATATGGTTGGCCGTGCCAAGGGCCAATTCCTCCTTCTGAGGAGAGACTACACTCTTACTATTGGCCACATCGCTTGTTATTTGTGGTATTATTCGCTCTTCGTCTTTAAGTGCAGACGCGCAATCACTCAGAGGGTTAAAACGATTCTGAGTTTCTACCGTGTAGGAACAATCCAGTAGAATACTCCCTTCTTTAAAGTGACATGGTTCAAGCTTTGTTTGCTTTGATCTCGGAAAGGGAACAGGGACTGTCTCCTCAGAATCTCTAAGACGTTTCCCATATCCCATAGTTCAGATATCGAAAAGAGGGGGGATAGTATTTTAACGTCAACTCAGGTGATAAATATTTTATTCAAGCCTACCAGCACTTGCAGTGTGATTATATTTCACTGCCTATTAATATGAAAGTCAGCGTCTTCACCTTCACCCTCACAGGCCGGCTAATGATTTAAAAGTCCACCCGACAGCTCCCGGAGTCCTTTACTGATAAAAGTTGGCCGGAGGAAGGTGAAACGGGAGGCATACGCTTCCCAGTCTCCGGATGCTGGGTTGAACGGCGAGAAGCTGCTGTTGGTTGCCATTCTGAGTTCCTTGTGTCCCGGAGCTGAAGCCTGGATACACGGTGCGAGGCAGCGGTGCGGCAGGTGGCGGTGCTGCGGTGCTGGGCGTGGCGGTCAGCTCAGCGGGATCCCATCCTCGTCGCCAGTGAAATATACTCAGAGTCGAGAGTGGATTTCATGCTCTTTATTCAGCTCATGGTGGTGAGGAGCGAATGGAAGTCCCCTCAAAGTATCTGCTTTATATACATTATTTACACAATGGGCTGCACGTGATTGGCTAATTCCGGAATTCTCCTGTAGGCCAATCAGGTTGTGGATTCACTTCTATCTGGAGCTGGATTGGGTGGCTCCTGCCAACCAATCATACTGCTGCATTGTTCTAGGACCGATCAGACTGCTGCATTCTGAATCCTATTGTTCTAGGACCAATCAGACTGCTGCATTTTGGAGCCTATTGTTCTAGGACCAATCAGACTGCTGCAGTTTGGATCCTATTCAACTCAGTACATAACACCACTTTTTCCCTTTCTAGAGGCAAGGGACCTATTAGGATTATCCGCCTCTGGAGGCTGGTGTATCTAATGGGTTTCCAGGTAACGCTGAGGTTTTTTTCTGTGATATGACTGGCACTCCTATCAAAGCCCTGGCCAGCCTCTGGAACATCTGAATGGCTCAGGCTTTTGACATGATCACTTCTGAGCATCCTCTCCCACTTGACTCCTTGGTATACTGCAGAACTTAGGGAAAGGAAACAAGTTGAAAGATGGAGGAAAGATCTGGCTGCATACAACTGAACAGTGGTGTGGGCTCATCATTAAGCATACATAGTGGTACTGAAGATAGCAGTATACTCAGCTACAAGTGATCGCTAATGAAGAAGAAAGACAGTCCGACTCAAGGAGGTGGTGGAACCAATGGTAGCTATGTGTAAGCACTGTGACTTGTTTGCAAAGCATTTTGAGGATAAAACCACTTGCATCCGCTGGGATCTTGACTCTGCTGTTATAGCAGATGAGTCTCATGGGTGTCCAGAGCACTGTCCAGTCCTGTCGTTTTGGATAGAATCATAGAATCATAGAATCATATGTGAAGGGAACCTGAGCTTACAGGGTTAAACAGCTCAGAGTGTACGCCCTGCCTACTGTTGGGAGGGGGGAGACTCCACGTCAGTTCCGAGTCTCTCAAGTCTTTGTTCTGACTCTCTACTTTCGCTTTTGAGGAGAGTGGACGTGTTTTCACGATGCTGTTCGACAATGGATAGTCTGCTGTAAATAAAACTGCTTTTAGCTGCTAAGATCCTGAGTGGACTTTATTTGAGCACACTGAAGCAAGCACTGGAGTTTTTTGGAGCTTTCTCTTACCGCTGCTGATCTCTGCGTTTTGCTCAGAACATCGGAATGTGGCCTTTGAAGTCTGAGGCCTGGCCAGGAGCGCAGCCGAAGCGGGCTGGACGCCAAGATTTATCTGATTTATCTGAGCAATAAATCAATCACATGTCACAGGTTATGGACGTTAGTTACTGCAATTAGAGAAAGCTTTGAAGTGCTGTGTGTTGAGAAGCTGCTGTGTTTTTGCTGCCGGAGGAAAAGTCCTGCGTTGAGGCTCTGCCTGGGAGAAAGCAGGGACGCTGGCTGCAATGCTGTGTGCTGCAAGGAGCCACTGGACGCCTCTCCATTGAAGCTGGCTGGTACGCGTGAGTACTTCAGAAGCCCCAATGGGAGCACTGGGGGAGGAGATGGCTGAGCTCCAGGACTTTTATGATGTCCCGTTTGAAAAGCTCACAGCCCAGTCCTGGGATATCTGGGTTAGAAGAGTAAGGGGGTGGTTTTTGGCCACAGGGCTCTGGAGTATAGCCCAGAAGGAGCCGGCCCCACCCATGCCTGTTGCTGCTGAAGATGGCGGAGCAGACCTGGAGGCTGCTTTGCTGGAAGATAGAGAGCAGAGAATGCAAAGAGAGCTCTGCATGTTGAGAGCAAGCGTGGACGCTATGCTGTTGCCCCACCTGGAGGGCGTTGAGTCGGCTCAGGCCGCCTGGCAGGTGCTGAGGAGTCTGTGTGAAAGCTCAGCAGGAGCCCAGGGCCGGGAGGAAGCCGAGAGCCCAGAGGGGGCTGCTGGCCATGTTCCTGAAGTTACAGCTGGGAGTAGCTGCTTTGTCTCCGAGGGGCCGCGTGATGTTGAGGCCCGCAACCAGAGTGCTGGGGAGCGTGCAGGCCCAGGCTGTGCACCCAAAGGTGGGGGTGCTGGGAACAAAGGAATGGCTGAAGAGGGAGCTGTGAGAGCGGTTGCTACGCGTCGCCGCTGTTATCGCTGTGGCTCCCCCTCCCATCTGGTGAGAGAATGTCCAGTGGAGGCACAGGAACAGCCGAAGGCCGTCTCCCGTAGCAACCAGATAAAGGGCTCTTCTTCAAAGCGTGGGAAAGGCAAGCCGAGGGCAGCTGGCAGAGACACTGAACATAAACATTTGGCAGCCTCTATGGCTACAGTCAAGAGTTGTCAACAGGATGCTGTGCTGACTTTTGTCATAGACAGTGGAGCTTCCCATCATCTCGTGCCATCTGCAGGAGTCCTGGAGAACTGCACCTCTGTACCTTCTGGGAAGACTGTCTGTTTAGCAGATGGGACTAGACACCCACTCACACAGACTGGCTCACTGTTTTGTTCTTTCTTACAGGATTCAATCCAGGCTTATGTTGTTCCAGGACTGTCTTGCGTGTTGCTGTCTGTCAGCGCACTTCTTGCTGAGAACTACAGAGTGTGTTTTGAAGACAATAAGTGCTCTATTTCTAAGAATGGACAGCACCTAGTCAATGTTGAATGTAAAGACAGGTTGTTTGTATTGAATGCTTCTTTTGCAGGTCCAGGTGACACGGAGGAGGCTCAAGCACAGTGTGCCAACGTTCCAGTTCATGATGCGTGTGCTCACCTCTGGCACAGACGCATGGCACACGTGTCCTGGGGGTCAGTGAAAAAGATCCCAGAGTATACGCAAGGGTGCAAAATGAAATCATGTGCTAAGTTTCTAGATTGCAGAGCTTGCAAGTCCGCAAAGGTGAAAACGTGCACATACCCAAGGTCTGAGAGGGTGACCACTAGGGCTTTTCAGTTAATTCATGCAGATTTGTCTGGGCCGATGTCTGTGACCAGTATGGGAGGAGCCAAATATGCGCTGGTTCTGATTGATGACCATACGCGCAACTCCTGGACCTTCACGATCCGACACAAATGTGAAGCTGCACCGCTGATCAAAGACTGGATTGCGGCTGTGGAACTGCAGTTTTCCACACGGGTGCAAAACTTTCAGAGCGATCGCGGTGGGGAGTTCACCGGGTCTGCACTGCAAAGTTTCTTCCGCAAAAAGGGGATTCAACACAGATTGTCCTCTCCGCACAGTCCCCAACAGAATGGGATTGCGGAAAGACGGAACAGGACTCTAGGGGAGATGTCCGCAGCTCTTTTGTTTGATGCCGGGCTCCCACAGCGCTTTTGGGGGGAGGCTTGGCGAACGGCCAACTTTATACTGAACAGGTCGTTCAGTTCAGTGGTAGGTGACACCCCGTATTTTTTGCTGCATGGAAAGAAACCGAAAGTACACTACTTTCGTGTATTCAGTTGTGAAGCGTGGGTTTTCATACCAAAAGCCAAACGCAAGAAAGGTGAACCCAAGTCCCAAAAGATGATTTTTTGTGGGTATGAGCCAGGGACCAAGGGGTGGAGATTTGCGTATCCGTCAGGGAATCAGTCCAGGATTCTGCTCAGCAACAGTGCTGAATTCTGTGAGCAGAGTGGCTGGGCAAGGATACATGGGAACCCTGACATCCTGTCAGAGAGTCTGCTTGACTCTGCTGATGAAGAAGAGGAAGAGGTTGAACCTGCGACTGTGGCTCAGAGTCCAGACCCAGTGCAGGCAGAGGGGAGAACTTCTCCCAAGACTGTGAAGATTGAGCAACGCAGTGCTCCATCTTCCCCCACAGGTTCGGCTGAGAAGTCCAGAAGGCGCAGTAAGTCAGAGGGGGAGCTCTCTGATGCCAAGGACGTTCTGGCTGGCCCTAGTGGGTCAGAGGGGGTTCCTGAAGTAGTGCTGCGTCGATCAACTCGGACGACCAAGGGGAAACCTCCTGATAGGTTTGCCGTCACTAGTGTGTGGGTCGGAATGGCACAGTGTGAACCCGAGAGTTTTGAGGATGTTCAGAAACTCCCCCAGGAAGAAGCCAGAAAATGGCATGAGGCGATGCAGAAGGAAATGAACTCAATGGAGTCTTTAGGTGTGTTCTCTCTCACGAAGTTGCCGGTGGGCAAAAAGACAGTGGGTAGCCGCTGGGTTTACCGACTTAAGCCCACAGCGACAGGAGAACCGCAGTATAAGGCCAGATTAGTGGCGAGAGGATTCACGCAGCGCAGGGGGTTGCATTATACGGAAGTTTATGCTCCCACCTGTAGGAGTGAATCTCTACGTTTGCTCTTGGCCATCGCTGCACAAAGAGGGTTGCTGGTGCATCACTTTGATGTGGACGTTGCTTACTTGAACTCAGACCTCCAGGAGGATCTGTACATGCTTCCTCCTCCAGGGTTTGAGGGCATTGAGCAAGGTACTGTGTGGAAACTTCACAAGTCAATTTACGGCCTGAAGCAGTCGGCCAGGAATTGGAACTTGTGCCTGAATGAAGCTTTGGAGAAGCTAGGTTTCAGGAAGAGTCTTGCTGACAGTTGCCTGTTCCTAAGAGGATCAGGAGACTCACAGGAACTGGTTTTGTTTTATGTTGATGACATCATCCACATTGGAAAGGCAGACAAACAGGTGCAGAAGTTTGCCAAAGAGCTAGGGAAACAGTTTCAGCTCAAGAACCTGGGTGCAGTAAAGATCTACCTAGGCGTCCAGATAGCGAGAACTGAGGATGGTAGCTTCTTGCTCAGTCAGAAAGGCAAGATTGAGCAGTTGCTTGAGAAGTTCAGAATGTCCGATTGTGCAGGAGTTCGGACACCCATGGAGACGAACTTCGTGAAAGAGAGCCAGCAAGCAGAAAGTGCAGAGTTCGAGAATGCTGAGCTCTTTCAGTCAGCTCTAGGTAGTCTGTTGTATCTATCCCAATGGAGCAGACCAGACATTGCCTTTGCTACCAACCTGCTAAGTAGGGAAGCGTCAAAGCCCAGTGTGAGTGCTTGGCACGGTATCAAGCGGGTACTGCGCTACCTGCAGCATACCAAAGACTTCTGTCTTAAGCTGCCAGCTGAAGGTGAGGCGAAGCTCACATGCTATGCGGACAGTGACTGGGCGAATTTGCAGGACCGCAAGTCTGTGTCTGGGTTGGTGGTAAAGTTTGGGAAGTCACTAATTGGGTGGAAGTCCCGGAAACAAAGTCTCATTGCGCTGTCTTCTACTGAGGCTGAATTCAGTGCACTGTCAGATTTGTGCCGGGAACTAGAGTTCTATAGATGCTTGGTGCAAGAGATCTATGGAGATTGTAGCTTGCCCATCACGGTTTGGGAAGACAATCAACCTTGTTTGAAATTGGCTGAATCTGCGCAATTTAAGGCCAGAACCAAGCATCTGGACATACGTTTCCAAAATGTGTGTCAGAGTGTTCAGTCAGGTTTGATACGGTTGAAGTATTGTGCCAGTCACAATAACTTGGCCGATGGCTTTACCAAACCTTTAAGCTTCCAGCGTCATGGGGAGTTTTGTGGTGGTTTGGAGTTGGGGGTAAGTTCTGTACATACTTTCCCCACAGTAGCGCAGGACGAGAGGGGGTGTGAAGGGAACCTGAGCTTACAGGGTTAAACAGCTCAGAGTGTACGCCCTGCCTACTGTTGGGAGGGGGGAGACTCCACGTCAGTTCCGAGTCTCTCAAGTCTTTGTTCTGACTCTCTATTTTCGCTTTTGAGGAGAGTGGACGTGTTTTCACGATGCTGTTCGACAATGGATAGTCTGCTGTAAATAAAACTGCTTTTAGCTGCTAAGATCCTGAGTGGACTTTATTTGAGCACACTGAAGCAAGCACTGGAGTTTTTTGGAGCTTTCTCTTACCGCTGCTGATCTCTGCGTTTTGCTCAGAACATCGGAATGTGGCCTTTGAAGTCTGAGGCCTGGCCAGGAGCGCAGCCGAAGCGGGCTGGACGCCAAGATTTATCTGATTTATCTGAGCAATAAATCAATCACATGTCACATCATAGAGTTGGAAGAGACCACAAGGGCCATCGAGTCCAACCCCCTGCCAAGCAGGAAACACCATCAGAGCACTCCTGACATATGGTTGTCAAGCCTCTGCTTAAAGACCTCCAAAGTAGGAGACTCCACCACACTCCTTGGCAGCAAATTCCACTGTCGAACAGCTCTTACTGTCAGGAAGTTCTTCCTAATGTTTAGGTGGAATCTTCTTTCTTGTAGTTTGGATCCATTGCTCCGTGTCCGCTTCTCCGGAGCAGCAGAAAACAACCTTTCTCCCTCCTCTATGTGACATCCTTTTATATATTTGAACATGGCTATCATATCACCCCTTAACCTCCTCTTCTCCAGGCTAAACATGCCCAGCTCCCTTAGCCGTTCCTCATAAGGCATCGTTTCCAGGCCTTTGACCATTTTGGTTGCCCTCCTCTGGACACGTTCCAGTTTGTCAGTGTCCTTCTTGAATTGTGGTGCCCAGAACTGGACACAGTACTCCAGGTGTGGTCTGACCAGAGCAGAATACAGTGGCACTATTACTTCCCTTGATCTAGATGCTATACTCCTATTGATGCAGCCCAGAATTGCATTGGCTTTTTTAGCTGCCGCGTCACACTGTTGGCTCATGTCAAGTTTGTGGTCAACCAAGACTCCTAGATCCTTTTCACATGTACTGCTCTCAAGCCAGGTGTCACCCATCTTGTATTTGTGCCTCTCATTTTTTTTGCCCAAGTGCAATACTTTACATTTCTCCCTGTTAAAATTCATCTTGTTTATTTTTGCCCAGTTCTCTAATCTGTCAAGGTCGTTTTGAAGTGTGATCCTGTCCTCTGGGGTGTTAGCCACCCCTCCCAGTTTGGTGTCATCTGCAAATTTGATCAGGATGCCCTTGAGTCCATCATCCAAGTCGTTGATAAAGATGTTGAATAAGACCGGGCCCAAGACAGAACCCTGTGGCACCCCACTAGTCACTCTTCTCCAGGATGAAGAGGAACCATTGATGAGCACCCTTTGGGTTCGGTCAGTCAGCCAGTTACAAATCCACTGAGTGGTAGCATAGTCAAGACCGCATTTTACCAGCTTCTTTACAAGAATATCATGGGGCACCTTGTCAAATGCCTTGCTGAAATCAAGGTAGGCTACATCCACTGCGTTCCCTTCATCTACCAGGCTTGTAATTCTGTCAAAAAACGAGATCAGGTTAGTCTGACATGACTTTCCCTGCCAGATCTAAAAATTTACTACGAGGCGGCGTGTTTTTGTTGGTTGAGAGAATGGATAAGGTAAAAGGTAAAGGTACCCCTGCCCGTACAGGCCAGTCTTGACAGACTCTAGGGTTGTGCGCTCATCTCACTCTAGAGGCCGGGAGCCAGCGCTGTCCGCAGACACTTCCGGGTCACGTGGCCAGCGTGACGAAGCTGCTCTGGCGAAGCACCAGAGCAGCACACGGAAACGCCGTTTACCTTCCCGCTGTAAAGCGGTACCTATTTATCTACTTGCACTTAAGGGTGCTTTCGAACTGCTAGGTGGGCAGGAGCTGGGACCGAACGACGGGAGCTCACCCCGACGCGGGGATTCGAACTGCCGACCATGCGATCGGCAAGTCCTAGGCGCTGAGGTTTTACCCACAGCGCCACCCAGGGTAACCTTAGATAATTCAGATATATTGGATTTGGAGGGATTTGACAACAGATTCGCGTGGCACGCCTACCTGTGGTCAGAATGGTCAGAATGCACAGAGGGTTTTTGAACCATACTATTAGAAAATCATTGTATGAGGTGTGGAGCAGACATAAAACATTATTGGAATGCAAAACTCCGAGGTGGCTCTCACCTCTGGAGGCTTTTGCAGTCAAAAAAATAAATAAATATGGGAACTGAATGGGCGACATACAAAGACTTGCTGATGGAAGTGATAATAAAACAAAGTTAAAGACATTTGAAGAACTAAGAGGAAAGGTAACCGATTGTTACAAGATGTGTTTAGAGAGGATAATAGAAGAAACGGATTTGGAAGTAACAAATCTAAATTGGAGACAGAATTGCTGGGTAGTAAAATGAAAATACTGTCGAAAATGTATCAGTTACTACTGGAGTGGCACACAAAGGATGAAGAGGTAAAAAGTGTTATGATTAGGTGGGCCCAGGATTTAGGGCACAATATTGATTTTAAAAGGTGGAGAAAACTGTGGACCGAAACAATTAAATTCACAGCATGTGTGTCACTCAAAGAAAATATATTTAAGATGATGTATCGATGGTATATTAGACATGCCAAACTTGCTAAGATGTATAGAAATCAAGACAAAAATTGTTGGAAGTGTAAGGAGAAGGAGGGGAACTTCCTCCATCTGTGGTGGACTTGTTCTAAAGTGAAAGCCTTCTGGGACATAATATACGAGTTAAAAAAGGTTTTGAAATATAATTTTAATAAAAAACCAGAGGCATTTCTATTAGGCTTAATTGGTGAGGAAATACATAAAAGTGATGTAAACATGTTTATGTATGCCACAATGGCTGCAAGGACACTTCTGGCTCAGAAATGGAAGCAGCAGGAACTTCCAACACTGGAAGACTGGCAGCTCAAGAATATGGAGTTCGAAGACATAATCCGGAATCAGCGTGACGAACTGTTTCCAAAGGACTGGAACACATTTATGAAAGAAAATTGTAAACATTTGAAAACGTTTGTAGGCTTGAATTGAAATGTTTTGTAATGTAACTATAAGGAACTGATTTACCGATAATAAGGTGAAATATTATAATTTGACAAAGGGTAAATAAGTGCTTATAGAAATGCGAAGAATATGGAAAGTTATGTGGAAGTCAGAAAGAGGTCGATGCTCTTACATATTAAGTCATAGAATTATGTAACAAAATGTGAATATGATTTAATGGAAAACTCAACAAAAATTCCTTCAAAACATAAAAAGGGAAAATATATTAGGAGTGGCTTTTCTTTTAATAAGTTAATAAATGAACTACTTCATTGGCACAGCATCCGAATGAGGTGTAGTGGTTGTATAGTTCTTGATACCTTTTGTTTCATAGTTATATTTGGGTTGCTGCTTAAAAAAAATGGTTAGCTTTTTGTATCATAAAGTTCACAAAACTGATTCCTAATATACAACTGAAAGCAGAAATGGGGCACTTTTCCCTTTTGCCTTGCTGCAGATATGCATGCTATTTTACCATAGCTCACAGAATGGCGTGATGGCACCTTTTTACTACATATGTGAATTATTAAAAAAAACTGTTACTCGTTGAAATTGTGTCTGGTCAATATATTTCAGCTTCATGTTTTGTTACGCGTTTAATGTTTTTTCTATTTTTAAAAAAGTGCCAGAATTCACGAACACTTCCCTTGTTCTCTAATGGTGCCCACCTGAGAGGTGCTGGATCTGTTCGAGCAAGCTCCAGCTGAGAAAAAGCCCTGGTTCTAACTTGCCTAAGTGGGGAAAGTTGGCATTACTACAGTGAGTGAACAGATGCAAGAAGCAGCATCCTGTATCATATAATGATATCATATAACATTGGACAACATTACTTTTTACCAATATGAAATTCCGTGCAACATACCATCCGCTTGGCCAGAAAAGTCAACAAATGTGTCATTGGCACAGCGTCCAATCGGAAGCGAGGGCGGTGGAGGCGTCTGGTCTTTCTGCTTCTCTTTGGTCTTAAGAAGCGGCCATGGATAGCGACCCAATTCTTATTCTCTTGCTTTTTGACTCTTGAAAAATATGTACATTAGGGGGGAAAGTATCAATTTCTTTTCTGCTGCTGCTGTTGCCCAGGACTGACCTGCTGATAGCCTGAAGGGCCCTGCCCTGCTTCTCTTTACCTGGGTTGTGGTGGGGCCTGACAGGCTCAGTAAAGGACTGCTGCTCGACAACTCTGACCCCCCCCCCACATCATTCCTGTATACTTCTACCCCTGTACAATCAACAATCTTCCTCAAGACAATTTCATCCTCTTTATATTAATTTGGGGTCAGTCAAGCAAATCTTTCAAACATCACCACCACCATCTAATTGGGGTTTGTGTGACCCCAGCATCAGACTGGTAAAGCAGTTTCTACTTAAATAAAAGTAAAATTATCACACAATATCTTGAAAGGGAAAGGTACCTGCATCCTTTTCAGATCCAAATAATAAAGCTGCATATGGTGTCATACAAAGGACCCCAAATCAAAAGGTTAGTTAAAGAGCCATTGAGAGGCGGGAGACAAACCATATAGAGAGTCTTGCTGTTTGTATTATTAGCTGCTTGTGTGCTTGTTCATGGCAGTCATGTTTTCAAGATGCTCTTCAATCTGACAGATAGAAACGTTATTTTAAAAACAAATTTAAAAGGTGGGCATTCGATCCATTTTCACTATGAAGTCTCCCAATTTTTGCCTTCAACCATCCTCTAAAATTGAAACGCTCTCAACAGCTTCACTAAGAGTTGACATCCTTGTGTGTGACATCTCGTTACACTGGCAGTTTCTTGAACATCCAGCAAGAATAGAAAAGAACTCAGCTTATGTTGACACAAAACAGCATGATGAATTGTGACACACAAACACACACACATCTGTATCCCCCCCCCCACTATGTATTATTTTTCCCTGTGGTGGAATAATTACAATTCTTCTACTTGCACCAGGAATGGAGAATCTTTGGTCCTCTGGAGGCCAGTCCCCATCATCCTTGACCACTGGCCATGCTGCCTAGGGAAGATTGGGGATATTGTTAATACATGCTTTCTATTCAAAGTTCCTGTTTAATGGCTAAAATTTGCCAGTTTTCAAGAATTCCACAGCAGGAAAGTTAGCAAGGAAGGGAGCAAACTAATATATTTCTCCTTAAACAAGAAAACATTAAAATAAAAAGGAGTACTCATTAGCATGGCACGGTACAGAGCCAACAATATTCCCATTATTGCTTATTATTACTATTACCAAGACTCTTTTCAAAAATAGATTAGAGGTTTGGAAGAAACTCAGCTGACAAAGGAATTGTGAGAAGCAGAAAACTCCATCATTGTACCCATTATTTGCTTTAAAGGAAAACTAAGCACCTCTAAGTAATCATCAGGTATACTTTATTCATCAGCACTAATTATATATGAAGCATCCAAGTATGAAACTAAGGCATTAATAATGGGAAAACTAACGCTAAGAGAATGGTTTTCAGGACTTTTTTTTGCCTCAGCCCAAATTTGCCTAAGTCTGCAGCCCAACAAATTCTCAGGATCGTTTTACAAACATTTACCTTTACTGCACACTGTTTATGGTTTCTTGCTCCAGTCCTTCCCACTGTAGCCCTCACAGGAGAGGATCCTCTCGGTGTTTATTGTGGGCTTTATCCTGCTGCATGGGTCCTCCTACCACCTCAAGAGAGCTCAGCTTTCACAATGGCAGAAGTGGCTCTTTTCAGGTGTAGCCTATCAGAAGGCAGAAGAGGCGCATTTCCCAGATACACTCAGTAGAGGACCAGACCTCCTTGGACAGAGACCTTTTCCATGGCACAGGAGCGTCCTGGAGAAAGCCTATTTGCACAGACGTCTTTAACGCCTGCTTGGCCTTGTCAGTTAATAGCGCAGTTTACTTTACTACTGTTTACTTTGCTAAGGAAGCCTCCTACTTGAAGAACTATGCCAAGGAAGCCAACGACAAACTGTTTGGTGTTGATGGGTCACTATTGGAGAGGTAGCTCAAAGCTTAGGTGGTGTACCCCCAGATTTTTGAAGAAAAATTCAGTGGTGCATCCCGGGGTATCAGCCCACGTGTAGTTCAGATTCTGCAGTTTGATTGCACCCACATGGCAGAAAATGCATCATGCTCTGTGTCAGAGCTGGCCCACACCTCCTTGCAGGCATGTCTTAAGCTTTAAGACCATGGGCCTCCAACCATTTGGGCCATATGACCAAGTAAGGCAACTGTCCAACTGCAGCAGCCCCATTTCCTTTGTAAAAGACGATGAGGAAACAAAAAGGTGAAGAAATAAGAAAGCACAGATTTTTGAAGAACAATTCAGTGGTGCATCCCGGGGTATCAGCCCATGTGTAGTTCAGAATCTGCAGTTTGATTGCACCCAAATGGCAAAAAATGCAGAGTGCTCTGTCTCGGAGCTGGAAAATCAATAAAAAAAATTGAAAACCCCCCAGAAAGATTGAAAATCTCATTTTCTTTAGGAAAACAAGGAGAACGGGGGATTAACCTCATGCTCTGAAAAGGCTGCAAAACAAAGATCATGCATAAATTGTGCCTAAGGAAGGTTCTAAACAGCTGAGGGGTGTAGGTTGGTCCTGCTGCTAGTACCCTTCTGGCTTTTAAGAGCCGCAAAACTGCCGCAACAAACGAGGGTTGTTTAAAAGATAGGGAATATAGAATGCAAAATGGTTGACAATTCAGACTGCCTGCTCTGGTCCAGTCCTGTACTGACAGTACCTTCCCAGAGTATGATATTGTGATGTTTCCTTTGGAGGTCTTTAAGCAGAGGCTTGACAACCATATGTCAGGAGTGCTCTGATGGTGTTTCCTGCTTGGCAGGGGGTTGGACTCGATGGCCCTTGTAGTCTCTTCCCATTCTATGATTCTATGATTCTATGATCTCAGCCGTTCAAACAGTGGCTTGGGTGGGTGGCACCAGTCACAGATAAAGTGCCTTTGCCCGTGCAAGTGGGAGTTGGCCCCCTTCACACCTTTTGGACTTGGGAGCTTTCAGTGTGTTAAAAGGTCATTGTCCGCCTAGTCATAGGAGGCGATAGCAGTGGGGCAGCTACAAGAATTCTTGGAAAACACAGATGATTTAAATCCATGCCCATCTGGGTTCAATCCTGGCCGAAGAACTGAGTCAGTCTTGGTCGCCCTGATGGATGACCTTTGCAGACAGCTGCCTATGAAAATCTAAGGGTTATGAGAACCGGAGGCAGTGTATCTTTACTTAGTTGCTTCCATTTTAAGGGGGGAAGAGAAGCATGCATGTGTGAAAAACAATGTTGTCCAATGAAATTTGATATTGTGTCACACCAGGCCCACAGATGTTTGAAGAAAAATTCAGTGGTGCATCCCACGGTATCAGCCCATGTCCCCCAAGACGGCATGAACACAACATGGGGTGTGCTGAAATTGCATGACCCCAGGGAATATTTTTTTGGGGGGGCGCTTCAACATTTTGGGGGCCCTCAGCCCATGTCCCCCTAGACGGCATGAGCACAACATGGGGTGTGCTGAAATTGCATGACCCCAGGGAATTTTTTTGGGGGGGCGCTTCAACATTTTGGGGGCCCTCAGTCCATGTCCCCCTAGACGGCATGAGCACAACATGGGGTGTGCTGAAATTGCATGACCCCAGGTAATTTTTGGGGGGCGCTTCAACATTTTGGGACCCCTCAGCCAATGTCCCCCTAGATGGCACAAGAACACCATGTGGTGTGCTGAAATTGCATGACATGACCCTAGGGAATTTTGAGGGGGACCCTTCAACATTTTGGGGGCCCTCAGCCCATGTCCCCTTAGATGGCATGTGCTGACATCACACTGCTCCAGGGCATTTTGAGGGGGGCACCCCCTTGAAAATTTGGGGTCCTTGGCCTCCCCATCCTGTATATGTCACAAGCACACCATGGGGGTGTGCTGACATTGTGTGATCCCAGGGATTTTTGAGGGGGCCCACGCCTATTGAAAATTTTGGGAGTACCTTGACCCCCTAGATATCTCAAGCACACCATAGGGAGTGTTAAAGTCTCACTGTCCCAGGGAATTTTGAAGGGGCCCACCCCTTCTTTAAAATTTCGGGGGTCCTCAGTCCTTTGCCACTATAGGCTGTGCAGTCATGCCACAGGGTGTGCTGATGTCAGGCCTCTGGATTTCCCTCTTGCATAGATGCTGTATTGGGTCCCTGGACAGCAGGTGGAGGATATCTGCAGGATTAGGAGCAACTGAGGAAAGACACAGTTGTTGAAAATTAGGCTTCGGGGTACTTATAGAGGAGAAGGAACTTGACTGGGAGTGGGATTTGTGGGGCTGGCAGGGTGAGGTTTGGGGCTGGGGCTGGGGCTGGGGCTGGGGCTGGGGCTGCAGCAAGAAACTGCTAGGATGTTTTCCTTGGGGGAACAGTTTGCGATAGAACACTGGGGAAAGAGTTTGTGGTGTAAAAATCCTTTTTTAAAAAAGTTTGTATTTATTGATTGATACTTGTGCTAAGACAGACAGAAATAATATTCATTATAAATATATATTTTATAATATACTGAGTTAAAACAGCTACTTAAGCTAAGAAAGAGCAGAAAGAAAGTCAGAAGGAAGAAAATACAAGAAAAAGAGAAAACAAAAGTAGAAGACAAAGGGAAAGAAAGAAAACAACTAAAGGGAGAGACTAGAATAAAAGGACTTCTGGGTCTCAGTAGCTACGTATGATACTGGTTTATAGAAAATAGAATGTTAAAGAGAGTATTTTTTTTCAATCTTCAAATTCAGATACTGCAAGTTCATTTTCTCTTTCACACAAAAGGTCCATAGGAAACTTCCAATCCTTAACAAATGCTAGTAACGATTTTTCTCTAATTAAACATGTTAGCTTAGCCATCTAAGGCAATGTGGGGTAAAACTCCTGTGGTTGTAGATATTTTTATTTTATTTTTTGCAGCAAGGGAAGGGCTGGGAGCAAGGTCATTGAGGCTTTTCCCAGTCCATGAAATTCAGAAGCATTATAAACAAACATTACAATTCAACTTTAGCTTAAACACATTACTACTTTCATCTCGGGTTTCCCCCACCTTAAAGAAAGAAAAAATGCTTTCAGACTACCCAAAAAGGATTAGCAATGAGATTGTAAACTTGAGGACGGGAACTATCTTTTTTGTTTGTGTGTGGGGAAAATTTTTTACTTAGACATAATATTTGTACCTACTTAACATTTGGTTTATCAGTTTTCCTACTACATAAAGACCAAATATTAATACAACTTTTATAGTAGCAAAAAGCAAAGGCAGCTTTGCATAGCCTATTGCGTTTAGGCGTTATTCAAGCTTAAGCTTTAGGCCCGGACCAAAAATTTCAAAGCCAATGTTTCCAAAAGATTGTGCTGTTTTAATATTAAGTGTGAAAACATTTAAACAATCGTCACTTACAGTTCCCATAGTTGTTTGCTAATAGTAATGGAGAATCTGTGACTCTTTTGGATGCTATTGGGACTCTAGCTGGAAGAGAAGCTGGAAAAGGAATAGCTGGGGAAAGACACAGCTGTTGATAATGAGGCTTCAGCGTTCTTAGAGGAGAAAGGGGCGAGGCAGAAAGGCTTTTGATTTTCTTTCACCCATAGAAGCCCAGCTAATACATTTATATACATTAGAAAATTTCAGTACTTCCTAATCCATGAAATTCAGAAGCTTTATAACGAAACATCGCAGTACACCTTTAGCTTAAACACATCCCTGCTTTTCTCTCTGGTACTGAATGTGGGAAACACCCTATGTGCTTTACAGGCATTTCACACAACCTTGCCATTACTTGATAAGTGTAATTGCGTGTCAAGGTCCCCAAGCCACCCCTCAAATAACTCACAACACACACATAATTTTTCTTTAAGGTTTTTGGCATAATTTTGGCCACAACTTTATTAACATACATGATTGTTAGTGGTTGCTTAGGCATTGGTTAAGACTATCTGTCGTCGTCCCCCCCCGCCCCCCGCCTGGGGACAGAACTTACTTCCGGATTCCACCGAAAGCCAGTAAGGGAAAACAATATTGGGGAGAAATGGAGCTGAGCGACAGGCCCTCACTTCTCCCCGCATGCTCCCTAGGGCTTGCCGGTCCTAGCCCCATTCCAGGGATTCGGACAAAAACATGGCAAGCCCCTGGGTTCCTTTAACGGAATTCCCTTTCCGCAGCAGCGTTGGAGGGGCAGGCCCAGCCAGTCCTTGCCCCTCTTCCAACCAATTTGATAACCAATGCCTAACCACAACTTACAAGTTGTGACAATTTGCAGTAGGCAAAAAACAAATCAGCCAGATGGACAAAATTCCTACCAGTCCCCTGCCACAGCAGCAGATGACCCCATGACAGGCATAGCAAGGTCAACGCAGAAAACCCTTAAATTTAGGGCGGGCGGGAAAGAGAAAGTTTCCAAGCTGCGTGCACAGAATATAAAGCATTAGATCCCTCCCACCAAATTGCAACACATAAATTGCCCCAGCAACTCAACCAACTAATCATTGCCACAGGCCAACTTTCCAATCCTGCCTGGCAACCAAGGGGGGGGGGGTGGCCTGATAGACCCCACCGCAACCAGTGCTCTCCATTAAGGAGAACACTCTTTGTCACATGAAAGTGGTGGGGCGTGGGTGAGAAGGCAAAACCTGTTTACATCCCAGGGGAAAGATGTAGCCTCTTCGGCTGTGTCTGTCTTTCCAACCAGGGAAATGTTAATGCAATTTGGACTGTAAACAGAGTCAGGTACAGCTGTCCCCATGATCATAGCTGGAAGAAAATTACATCTGTGTCCACAGAAATGCCTGCCAGTGTTTCAGTTCATGCTTACATGCCCACATGTGATTTCAGCTGAAGTCTGCTTATGTGCTAGGGAAATCAAGCAGGCAAACATTTGGCAGCAACTCGCCATGCATTCGTAATGTACAGTACTTCCAGTCTGTAGGATGGTTCAGTTAAGAGAGATGTGATGTTTCGTTTCTCTGTGCCAAGTAACTGCAGCATCACAAGCAAGTTCCCCAGAGGTTGCAAAACTTGACACAAAGATTCCATAAGCCCCTCTGCTTCTCAAAAGGCTAAACTGTGCTCTCGCCTCTTTTTTTTGCTCATTGTTAGTGCCCTCGCGTATGCATCTTGCTTTGTTGGGTTGCCAGGCTCCATAGAATCCTAGAGTTGGAAGAGACCACAAGGGCCATCGAGTCCAACCCCCTGCCAAGCAGGAAACACCATCAGAGCACTCCTGACATATGGTTGTCAAGCCTCTGCTTAAAGACCTCCAAAGGAGGAGACTCCACCACACTCCTGGGCAGCAAATTCCACTGTCAAACAGCTCTTACTGTCAGGAAGTTCTTCCTAATTGTTATGGTAAAATCTGGGTGCGAGGCTGCTCTGCCACCCAGCTCGCCGGACTAAGTCCGCGGGTCCCTGCGGAGGAAAATGAGCTCAGCCGGAGACAGGAGCAAACTGCAGAAGATCCAAGTTTATTGAGCAACAGGTTCAAGGCGAGATTGAACAGCGAGAAAGGGGTGACATGAACTTTTGAAACTTCCCTCCATGTCCCAGAATACAGTGCAAAATACATCCCAGTTACATCATGAATACATTAAGAAGAGGTTGGGTTACACAGAATTAACATATGGAGGAGGGAGGGGGGAATATGCAGAGCTGGAGATATGCGCAGATAAGCACATCCTGAGTACCGGTGATGAGAAGACAATGGTCCATGTATGCATAGCCTGCCACCTGGCATTGCCCGGAGGAAAGGCTTGGCAGAGTGATTTGACAGGATTAGGGTCTTGACACCTTGCTTGAGGGATTATGGAGGACAGGGGAGGTGTCATGGAGTCCTAGAGAAATTGAGCAAATTGGCACGTTGATTTTCTATGAATTTTATAGATTTTAGTCCCTTTTGACATTGACAATTGGAAATAAATGGATATATTGTAGCGAAGAAGAAGGTGAAGAAGACACGCCCCCCCTTCCGTATCATAATGTTTAGGTGGAATCTTCTTTCTTGTAGTTTGGATCCATTGCTCCGTGTCCGCTTCTCTGGAGCAGCAGAAAACAACCTTTCTCCCTCCTCTATATGACATCCTTTTGTATATTTGAACATGGCTATCATATCACCCCTTAACCTCCTCTTCTCCAGGCTAAACATGCCCAGCTCCCTTAGCCGTTCCTCATAAGGCATCGTTTCCAGGCCTTTGACCATTTTGGTTGCCCTCCTCTGGACACGTTCCAGTTTGTCAGTGTCCTTCTTGAACTGTGGTGCCCAGAACTGGACACAGTACTCCAGGTGAGGTCTGACCAGAGCAGAATACAGTGGCACTATTACTTCCCTTGATCTAGATGCTATACTCCTATTGATGCAGCCCAGAATTGCATTGGCTTTTTTAGCTGCCGCGTCACACTGTTGGCTCATGTCAAGTTTGTGGTCAACCAAGACTCCTAGATCCTTTTCACATGTACTGCTCTCAAGCCAGGTGTCCCCCATCTTGTATTTGTGCCTCTCATTTTTTTTGCCCAAGTGCAATACTTTACATTTCTCCCTGTTAAAGTTCATCTTGTTTGTTTTGGCCCAGTTCTCTAATCTGTCAAGGTCGTTTTGAAGTGTGATCCTGTCCTCTGGGGTGTTAGCCACCCCTCCCAGTTTGGTGTCATCTGCAAATTTGATCAGGATGCCCTTGAGTCCATCATCCAAGTCGTTGATAAAGATGTTGAATAAGATCTTATTTATTTGTCTGTTCCCTAAGATTGCCCTCCCCCCCCCCAACTTTGAAACGTGTCATTCATTTAATAAATGAGGGAGATGGGAGGGGTGCGTGTAGGAAGCTAGCATAAAGCTGCAGACAAACTGAGCAGGTCTGACAGCAAAAACCCTCAGTCTTGTCAAGTTTGTTTCAGAAATTCATCTCTGCTGCTACCATTGATAACTTGGATTACTAGACTATGCCAGTCCAGAGAACACCAGGCTGTTTCAAAGTGAGTTTTAGGAACATAGGAAGCTGTTTTATACCAGGTCAGCTGGTTTGTCCATCAAGCACAGTGTTGTCTATTCTGACTGGCAGCACCTCTCCAAGGTGTCAAGCAGAAGTCTTTTCAATCACTTGCTATCTGATCTTCTTAACAGGAAATGCCAAGATTTCAGTCTGGGACCTTAAACGTGCAGTGTATGTGCTGTGCCTCTAAGATTATGGTCTCTTCTTTGAAAGCAGATACCTTGTGTAGCAGCTCTAGACCCTTGGTTAGGGGTACTTAAAGGGTTAAGATGTTCTACATGAGCAGAGGCTTGGGCTCACAGGGCTCAAGTTTATTATTTCTTCAATACCAAGCTGCAATCTACTCTGAATTTTAGAGGCAAATGGCAAGTTGTCTTTTTTGAAGATTTCATTTAACTGGTGATACTGTAACAAGTTTTCTTATCCATTCTTGAATGTCTTTTGGAAGAGCATACATGAACGAATGGTGCATGCACACACACAAAAATGGCAGTGTAGTCCATACTTATTTAGCACCATGTAGTTAATCAGTTCCCTTTTCCTATTTGCAACCAGAACTTGAGGCATCTGGGGTTGACTTCTCTCCTGTTTGGAAGGTTAACCTTTGAAACCCTCAGAGATAGAACACTTAAAGCAAACGAATAAGAGAGTGTGGTTCCACTCATGGCCTACGGGTCCCAAGAATGTGGCCTCCAAACTACATCTCTTCCTTAAACCGGCAGGATGGCTATTATTTGGAAGAAGGGGGTAGTTCATCCCGATTCTGAGTTCTTATCTCTGCTTTGCTTTGTTGGTGGGCTGAACTAATTAGTGCCGAAAGCAGTCCTTGTTACCACATATGAGACTCTGGATAAGTGACAGGTCTTTGTGCAGATGTGAATCCTTTCTTTTTTGTAACTCACTGTTTTGTCTTGTCTGCATTCGGCATCCCACAGAACACGCGTCTAACAAACCTCACCCATGCTGTGCAAAATCTATTGGAAACTGTCCCTATCTTCAAACATACAAAGACATATTATCCTGATTTCTCCCTCTCTCTTTCCATAGACTATGATCAGGCATTCCTCAGCTAGCTTGTCTGCAACCTATTTCCTTCACTGAAACAATGCCTGAATTATATTCTTGAAAGCAGGAGAGGATCATTCCCCCCCCTTTGTTTTCTTTTGAAAAGAACAACAACAAACAAGGTAGAGCAGAAATGGAGATCAAGGCAACAGATCTGGAAAGGTGCTTTGAAAGTCAGAATACAAACTATTCTAGGCGAAAGGGTGGACAACAGAAGAAAATATACAGATTGACAGGGACTGGCCTCAGGCCTGCTGACTGGGAAGTGGCATTTATTGACTCCTGCTTGCAGGGCTGAGAACTGGGAAAGGTGGTAATTCCAGCATCTTGTTTCATTGATTTCCATAGGATTTAAATATGACTAAAGGAGTGGTATAACGGTTAATTCTGCAGTGCTAGAGCTAACCATGACAGTCCCAAGTCATGTCCTCAATGCAAGTAAATAGCACAAGGCCCAGTTTATTAGGATCAGTATGCTCCTACATAAAGTTTCTTGGTGCAAAGCCGCATTGAGTGCAATGAAATTTATTTCTGGCTGCATAAGTACAACTTGCAAAACACACTGAGCTTTAACAAAATCTTCAGCCAGTGCAAATGCAGCTTTAGTTTTAATTAGAAATGCAAACAATATTGCACAGGAGTGTTACCATTCAAATTACTAATGTGCAGTAGGAACCCCATCAAAGTAATGAAATGTGTGGCCTTCCTTGGTTACTTCCCTTGTTCTCTTGACCTCCTCCATTCTAACGTTACGAAGAAACTTGAATGAGGCAAGAATAAGGGTGTAAATTAACTGGACACCCCTGCAGATAATATCAACACTCTGGTTCTGCAAAACGTCCAGGAATTAGATGCTTCTCTACATTCTCCTTTCAGCACACCACAGGACTAAAGTTTAACCAGTTCCATGTGTTTGTGATTTCCTCTGGTTAGCATATGTAACAACACCCAGAACTTAATTGTGTGCATATTTCAAGTCTCCACCTCTCCTCAATTGCTGCTCAAAATAATGCATACATTTTTTTAAAAAAAAAAACTGCCTGATAGAGCCATTTCCTTTTCTCTCACTTTTGTTTTGTTACACACACACACACACACACACACACACACACGTAAGACAGAATTAAATGACATGGGTAAGGATATAAGGGGAACAGTTGAAGTTCTAACGAGGTCCTTGTGGATGGCATAATGACCCGCAGAGAATCTTGTGGTAGATAAATAGGTATGAAAAGCAATAAATCACGAGATTCTGAGAGAAATAAAGTTATACCAAGTTCAATATATGAAGGTGATGAATCAGGAAATAGAATGGAAAATTAAACAGATGAGACAAAGGACATTTGAATCGGCCAATTTGACAATTTCCTGCAATGATCGGTGCTTAGAAAGCCTATGATTCAGTTCCAGGAGATATTGGTGACAGGCGCTGTAAGGCAAATACTGCTTCAGCCTACCAAGAAATTCCTCTTGAAAGAAATTTGTCTCTCACCTGAGGGATAATTACCTCCTGTACCTGGAAATGCTTCATTTCAAATTACTGTGGACTTGACTGTTCACATAATTTCACTCTCTGTGCTTATGTGCACATTCCACATGTACTAATCCAGGGATTCAAAGGTGAAAAGTAGGCGAATAGGTAAGCAATGGCGGCGGTGGGGGGAGAATGGTGGGGCCAGAATGCACAAACTTTTCAAGGCTAACTTTACTGAAGCTGCATAGGCAGACCAAGCAGCTACTCACAGGCAGGAGAAGGGATGGCGGGCACAATTCAAGAGGCAGCTGCTATTCTGTAATCAGCTTTTTGCCAAATTGCAGTCAAATTCCTCGGATGTGACCCAGGCGTGTCCATCCACGTCCATCGCATGTCCTACTTGGCTACCTACATCCCATGCCTCCTGTGGCTGCTCAAGACGGCCACTTGCAGTCCCATAACAACCCAGCGGTGGCCAGTGGCGGCCCCTTCGGTATCGGAGGGACTGATCCCCCTGCCTAGAAATATTGAGGGGGCTGAAGCCCCATATACCCGTTACCCCTGCTTTCTTGTATCTTTTGGTTTAGAAAGGGGTCCTTACTGTCACAGTTGCTTCTCTCATAGGAGATAGATGGTGAAGACTCCACCTGTTCTGATTCTCTCATGTCCCACTCTGCTACCTATGGTGTGTGCTTCCTGCAGCTGTAGGTGACTGTCATTTGCAGCCCCATAACTACAACCTGGCGATGGGGGATAGTGGGGGGGGGGGCGGGCTGAGCCCCCATGGCCAGGATTTAATCCAGCTGGGAATGGATTTAATAATCTTGTGTTTTCTGAGAATGCATGTAGCTGCCCCACCAGTTTGCCTGAGATGGGTGGGAGGAGTTATTAACATTCCAAATTCTCCTTCATCTTTCACTCACTGGCCCATCTGTGTGGTGGTCAAATTCCTCAATGTGACCTAGATGTGTTCATCCACATCTGTCGTAAGTCCCGCTCAGGTACCTACGCCCGGCGCCAAATGAATTGTTTGGTCCCATAGGCTGCATTAAGATGGGGTGAAAAACTAAGGATTTTGCTCTAGTTTGAGTTGCCAATCATTCTGGTTCCTTCCTCTTGGTTAAAAGTTGTTTATTTGTTTGGAAACCTGTTATGATACCCTGCAGAATGCAAATGGATTAAATCAAATTCCCCCCCTCCCCTCTCCTCTCCTCCATCTTCGCCTCCCCTGCCAGGCGTGGCCATTCATATTTGTCGCATGTCCCTCGTGGCTAACAGGGCCCTTGGCCTCCCACGGCTGCTGGTGACAGTCATTTGTGGCCACAGCAACAGCCTGGTGGTGGGGGATGGCGGTCCCCTCAATACTGGGGGGACTGAGCACCCTTCCTAGAAATATTGAGGGGGCTAAAGCCCTGGGTGTCTACGAGGTCTGCCCTGCCTTGTACCTGCAGTCAGTCATTCCGGCCAACTGAGGCAACAAGTCCTCAGTAGAGAATCAGCTCTGCTGGGATCATTGGAATTCTGCAAATAGCAGGGGCATCAGTGCCTTGGTACTTCATCCTCTGTTGGGTTCCTCATCGCCTTTTACAAAGGAAATGGGGCTGCTGCAGTTGGACAGTTGCCTTATTTGGTCATATGGCACAAATGGTTGGAGGCCCATGGTCTTAAAGCTTAAGACATGCCTGCAAGGAGGTGTGGGCCAGCTCTGACACAGAGCACTCTGCACCCAAATGGCAGGAAATGCAATCAAACTTCCGAATCTGAACTACACACAGGCTAACACCAGGCAGGCCGCAGAAGAAGGATCTTTCTTGTATCTTTTTGTTTACAAGGGGTCCTTGCACAAGCTATTTCCGATGCTCCTCTGACCCGGAAGTGACCGGAAATAGCATGTGCGCACGCATATGGGCAAGCACTACCCCGCACTCTGGCCTGCTGTGCGATCGGCACTGGAGACACTGGACCGAGGCACAGTAAGTTTGCTGACCCCTGTCCTAGACCAGTCACAGGGGAGTGGCAGGTTTGCCACCATCTTTTTACTTGAATTGTGGCCAATCCAAACAGGCCAAGTTGACAGGCCTTTAGACCCGATAAAGGTTGTCTGTATCTGAACCCAGGCTCCACAGTTGGTTGCAGAAAAACCCTCCTTATCCCCCCCCCCCATTTAATGATGCTGTGTGTTTATGTAAGCTAACATTGTCCTTCTAGGGCACTGCATTCCTTGGCTTTGTTGTGGTCCAATAATGGTTGCCATTTTCAGAGCCAGGAAGGAATTTTCCTCCAAACAGATTGACCCCGTTTGGAGGTTTTGTCTTCACCATAGCGATAGTCATAACTTTGGTGGATAAGGCATTGAAGGAGCATGTGATATGATGAGAGAAGCCCATCCTTAAGTTGCACTGGTTAAACTGCTTGAAATCCACATTGTAGATGTGATCTTGCAAAGAGAAGGCATGCTTCCACATGCCCTGCTCAAAAGCTGCAATGAGTGAAAAAGGCTCTTCATACTCTATCCATTTCCTTCCAGTAAGCCTACCATTGTTGACAAAGGAATCGGGGGTGCTGCAGTTGGACAGTTGCCTTGCTTGGTCAGATGGCCCAAATGGCTGGAGCACCATGGTATTTAAGGCATGCCTGCAAGGAGGTGCGGCCAGCTCTGACACAGAGCACTCTGCACCCAAATGGCAGGAAATGCAATCAAACTTCCGAATCTGAACTACACACAGGCAGGCCCCAGAAGAAGGATCTTTCTTGAATCTTTTGCTTTAAAACATATTAAAAGGACACTAAAACATGGGCATTAAAACTCTGGGCGGCTTCCAACAAAATCTTAAAATACAATAGTTCGTCAAACATTAAAAGCTTCCCTAAATTTAATGTTTTCCCTTGCTGGTTTGTTGCATTGAATTTGATTCAGAGCAATGGGCCTGTTGTGACATATTATCAGATAACATTGGACAACATTGCTTTTCACATATTTCTGTTCCCTCATTAAAATGGAAGCAAAGAACTAAAGGACTCCTGGATGGTTAAGTCTAATAAAATTTGACTATGTTTCTAATAAAATTCGACTTCGATTTCTTGTCCACGAAGAACACTGGGCTCCCCCCTGCCGCCTTGGATTCCCTGATGAATCCTCTCTTTAGATTTTTCTCGATAAAGTCCTTCAGGTCCTTGATCTCTCGCTCCGACATGGAATAGAGCTTGCCCACCGGCAGCGTGGCCCCCGGGATCCGGTTGATCTGGCAATCATACGGTTGATGCGGTGGCAACGTGTCAGCCTCCCTCTCGCTGAACACCTCCTGTAGGTCCCGATAATACGGAGGAATTTCGGTCGTCCCTGCTTTGCATGCTGCTGCCATCCCGGCCTCCAACCGTCAAGGTAGCTCTAGGCCCAGGCAGTTCTCCATGCAGTGCGCCGACCCAAAAATCAGTGACCGTTGATGCCAGGAGACCACCGGATCGTGCAAGGCCAACCAGCTCATGCCCAGTATGATAGGCGGACCCGCCAACGTGGCCACGTGAAAGGCGATGACCTCGGAGTGGATAGACACCCGCATCCTCATGGGAGGCGTTTGATGGGTCACTTCACCTCCCAACAGTTCTCTCCCATCAATTGTAGTGACTTGCAGCGGAAAATCCAAAGGCCTCAGGTTCAGTTGGTGCTGCTCTGCAAACTCCTTGAAGAAGAAGAAGAGGAGGAGTTTGGATTTGATATCCCGCCTTTCACTCCCCTTCAGGAGTCTCAAAGCGGCTAACAATCTCCTTTCCCTTCCTCCCCCACAACAAACACTCTGTGAGGTGAGTGGGGCTGGCCCAAGGTCACCCAGCAGCTGCATGTGGAGGAGCGGAGACGCGAACCCGGTTCCCCAGATTACGTGACCACTACACCACACTGGCTCTCCAAAAATGACGCCGAAGCTCCGGAATCAACCAAAGCCAACTCCTCCACCGCGTGGCCATTCGGGAGCTCTAGGACCACCTTCAACATTATGCTTGCTTTGGGGTGTCCGAGCCGAGGACTTTCGCTGTTGCTCCCGCCTGGCTGTTTTTTTTAAAAAATATATATTTTATTAGAGTTTTCCAAATTATAACAAGAAAAATGAAAAAGAAAAAAGAAAATACAAAAAAGAAAAACATACAAAATAAAAACAGTTAAAAACACATTAATTTTCATAACATATCTTCCGTACACTTATTTTCCCAGACCTCCTCATACCTCCCTTTTTTGTATTCCAGTTCAATTTGTTAGTTCAGCAAATTCTTACCATCAAGTTTTTACCCTATTCTAATCTTTCATTACATTACCTTACTCTATTCTCCTCATTGTCCTATAAAAACCTTAACCTAAATTTTATTTTTATTTTATTTTTTTATAATATTTTATTAGGTTTTATCAATAGAAAAGTTTAGAAAAATACAAAAACGAAAAAGATACAAAATTACAAAATGCAAAAATACAAACATTAAACACAAAGAAAGAAAAAGAAAAACACATATAAAAGAAAAACAAAAATTCCCTCTTTCTTAATTTCTCATCTTTAGTTAACTTATTTTCCTGACTTCCTCACGTCTCCCATTTTTGTATCCTTTTTAAAGATTGGTTCAGCAAATTCATGTCCTATTAGTTTATCTATTATTAATCCCATCTTACATTTTACCTTGTTGCTAGAACCCCTTCAATTCATTTCAATGTCATCAGCATTCAAAAATTTTGCAATATTTCTGCAAATAAGTTTTAAATTTCCTCCAATCTTCTTCCACCAACTCTTCTCCCTGGTCTCGGATTCTGCTAGTCATTTCCGCCATCTCCATATAGTCTATTAGTTGCATCTGCCATTCTTCCAAGGTGGGTAGGTGTGCTGGTCCCGGGGGTAAGGTACCGTGAGTGTAGCAGAGTCCACACGAAGAGGGGCGAGGTCCGATGCAGAGAGCCGGGCAGGGAACAGGAACGCTGGAACAGAAGGCTGAGCAGGTAACAGGAACGCCGGATGGTCGGGAACAGGAGTACTGGATAGTCAGGAACAGGAAGCCGAGCAGGGATCAAGAACACAGGAAGGTCCGTAGCCAACAACGACGTTGCTCCCGCAACCTGGGGCCGGCCTGACTGGGCTTTTATCCTCTTCTAAGGTCAGGGGTGGTCCCGACCCCCAGGAGCCCCGCCTCCTCTGGCCTTAAGGCGAGCACTCCTCCTGGGGGCAACCAGTTCCCTTCGCCTCTCTGCCCTAAGCCTCTGCAGATCAGGAGAGGCCGAAGGGTTACTGGGCCCTGGAGGAGGCTCACCTGTGGCCACTGAGTCATCAAGCCCCTCTGGGGCCAGAAGGACTTCACCTGGGGCCAGCTCCTGATGCACTGCCACAGGTGCAGGCTCCTCAGCATCTAGGCCTTGCCCCAGTTCAGCCGGCCCTGGAGGCGGGGACTCCTGTGCAGGCTGGGATTCCTCTGTTTCATCCTCCGAATCGGAATCCCAGGCCATCACACCATCCCCCCTCCCAGCCCCCCCCCCTCAACCGAGGGTCCGGACCCGGCTTGCCGGGGTACGTCGCATGGAACTCTCGGAGGCAGGCAGGTGCGTGGACGTTGGCCGCTGGTTCCCAGGAACGGTCCTCCGGTCCGTACCCCTTCCAGTCAATGAGATACTGCAGCTTTCCCCTGCGGTATCGGGAGTCCAGGATGCGTTCCACCTCGTACTCAGGCTCTCCCCGAACCAACACTGGCTGCGGTCGGGGACGGTTCGGGTGGAACTCGTCGGGTGGGGCCACCGGACTCAAAAGGGACCTGTGGAAGACCGGGTGAACCTTCAGGGTTGCGGGTAACCGGAGACGGAATGCCACAGGAGAGACTTGCTCTACGATAGGGAACGGGCCGGTGAAGCGGGCGTCCAACTTCCGCGAAGGTCGAGAGGGGTGGAGATGGCGAGTGGAGAGCCAAACCAGGTCACCGACGCGAAGTTCCAGCCCCACCTGGCGGTGACGGTCGGCCTGGGCTTTGTACGCTTCCTTGGCCTGGTGCAGTTGCTCCACCAAAAGCTGTTGCTGGGACTGGAGCTCTTGAAGCCACTCCGTCACTGCCGGGACCGCGGATGCCGGCAGCACCTCTGGAAACAGCCGTGGATGATACCCATAACTGGCCTGGAACGGGGTCTGCTGGGTGGACGCATTCACCGCGTTGTTATAGGCGAACTCCGCCAATGCCAGGTGGTCGACCCAGTCATCCTGCTGGTAGCTGCAGTAACACCGGAGGTACTGCTCCAGCACCGCGTTCGCCCGTTCCGTCTGGCCATCGGTCTGTGGGTGGTAGGCTGACGAGAGGCAGACCTCTGTCCCGAGGGTCTGGTGTAATGCTCGCCAGAACCGGGATGTGAACTGAACTCCCCGGTCGGACACCACGCGCTCAGGTAGTCCATGCAGGCGGAAGACATGCTGAAGGTACAGCTGAGCAGTTTCCTTGGCTGTGGGTACAGATGGACAGGGAGCGCAGTGTACCATCTTGGTGAAATGGTCGGAGAAAACCAGAAGGCAGGTACAGCCACGAGACGAGGGTAAGTCCACTACAAAGTCCAACGAAACCGTGTGCCAAGGGCGCGGTGGAACTGGCAATGGCTGAAGTAGGCCGGGGGGTCGCCCGGTAGAACCCTTGGCGCGGCGACAGACATCACAACCGGATGTCGTGCCCCCTCAAGATGATGGCGCCAGACCTCAAAGGCTACCTTGATGGCCAGTAGTTCCCGCTCCCACACAGTATAGTTACGCTCCGCTGGTAGGAGCTGGCGGGAATAGAAGGCACAGGGTAAGAGTGGCGCTTCAGGACCAATCTGTTGAGACAAGACGGCACCGAGAGCCGTACTGGAGGCGTCGGTCTCCACCACAAAGGGTCGAGAGGGGTCAGGATGTTGTAAGATTGGTGCCCTCTGGAAACAGGCCTTCAACCCCTGAAACGCCTCCTCTGCCTCCTTGTCCCAGGAAAACGGCGTCTTTGGGCGCAGTAGCCGGGTCAACGGGGTGGTGCGATGAGCATAATCAGCGATGAAGGTCCGGTAGTAATTGGCGAACCCCAGGAAACGTTGTAGGTCCTTGCGGTTCCGGGGTGCCGCCCATTCTTGAACCGCTGTCACCTTCCCCGGGTCCATTTGCACCCCATCCGGGGAGAGACGGTGACCAAGGAAGTCCACAGTCCGCTGATGGAACTCGCACTTGCTGAGCTTTGCGTACAAACGGTGCTCACGCAAGCGTTGCAGCACGGTCCGGACATGTCCCTCATGGCGAGCCGGGTCACGGGAGTAAATCAGTATGTCATCCAAATACACCACCACGTACTTGTCTAACAAGTCCTGAAACACGTGGTTGATGTAGCGTTGGAACACAGCAGGCGCGTTGCACAAACCGAACGGCATAACCAAATATTCGAACTGCCCGTACCGGGTCCCAAACGCTGTCTTCCACTCATCCCCGGCTCGGATCCAAATCAAGTTGTAGGCCCCCCGGAGGTCCAGCTTGGTGAACACCTGTGCCCCTTGCACCCGCTCCAGCAGCTCCGAGATAAGGGGCAAGGGGTACCGATCTGGGACGGTAATTTTGTTCAGGGCTCGGTAGTCATGGCAAGGGCGGAGTTCCCCACATTTCTTCTTAACGAAAAGCACTGGTGCCGCGGTAGGCGAGGTGGAAGGCCTAATGAACCCACGCTCCAGGTTCTTGCGCAAGAAGTCCTGCAAAGCCTCGCGCTCTGGCTCTGTTAGAGAATATAAGCGACTCACTGGTAAAGGCGCTCCGGGTTGGAGGTCTATGCCGCAGTCAAAAGGCCGATGCGGCGGCAGCTGGTCTGCCCCCCGTTCCTCGAACACGTCCTGGTAGTCCTGATACACGGCTGGGAGCGTGGGTGCTGCCTCCTCTGAGGGCGCGGCCGCCAGCGTCCCTGATTGAGCATGGGAACATGGGTCTGGGAAGTGCACGGTCCGTTTGACCCAGTCAATCTGAACGTTGTGGGCTTCCAGCCAGTCCATCCCGAGCACCAGGGGGAAGCGGGGCATAGAGGCAATGTCCAAAGTTCGCAACTCCCGGTGCTGCTGGAAACACAGGACCAGGGGCTGGGTCTCCTGAGTAACGGCACCTGAACACAGAAGTCGTCCGTCAATCGCTTCCACCTGGACCGGTACTGGCTTGTTCCGAAGTGGCACCTGATGATGGGCGGCAAAAGCAGCGTCCATATAGGAGCGGGTTGCCCCTGAATCTACCAAAGCATGGGTGTGGATCCAGGGCCCACCTGGAGGGTATAAACGTACCGAAACCATAAGATGTTGCAAGTCCATTGGTGCAGGCCCATTCTGCGCGGTTTGGGACCCCCGGTAGCTAGGGCCATCAGCTACTGGGGTTTGGCGGTTTCCCTGCGGCTGGCGTTTCTCAGGGCAAGACCGAGCGAAGTGTCCACTTCCGCCACAGTAAAGACAGAGATTTCCCTCCCGACGCCGCGCCTTCTCTGCGGGGGAAAGGCGTGGCCGCACTGCCCCGAGCTGCATAGGCTCCTCCGTTAAATCAGTTGTGACCGTGGGGCTGCCGGAAAACGCTGGTGCCGTGAACTGGAAGTGCCGGCGACCCCGGGCCTGACGACGATCCTCCAACCGGTCGTCTATTTGTAGACTCCGTTGAATGAGAGTGTCTAGCGTGGTGGGGCGTTCCATTGTGGCCAACTGATCCAGTACCTCGTCCGAAAGCCCTTCGAGATACTGGTCCCGCAGTGCCGAATCATTCCAGGTCAAGTCCTGTGCCAACAGCCGAAACTCCGTGGTATATGCGGCCACCGTGGACTTGCCCTGTTTCAAACGCCGAATCGCCCGGTTGGCTTGACTCCCTTTCTGGGGGTTGCCGAACGCGGCCTCCAAACGATTGCAAAACCCCGTATAGTCTGCCAGCAAGGGGGAGTCTTGCCTGAGTAGCGGCAATGCCCACTTGGCCGCCTGGTCCTTTAACAAACTAATCAAAAAGTGCACCTTGGTGCGGTCGTCAGGGAAGTTCCGGGCTCGCCCCTGAATATACAGCTTGGCCTGGGCCAGGAACATGGGAAAGCGGGCCGGGGCTCCATCAAATTTCTCAGGTAAAGCCACTGGGTACTTGCCAGGCGCCGGGGCGTCGGCCCCAGGAGCCGGTAGGGCTTCCAAGCGTTGCTGAAGTGCCACAACCGCGTCACTGAGCTGCTGCACGGTGTGAGTCAAGGCCTGGTTCTCCTGGGCCAAAGTCACCAGTGCAGCCGCCTGGTCAGCCATGGCCTCTGGCTCTTCCCGAACGCACCCCTACGAAGGGGGAGTGCGGGTGTGGCGGGAGCAAACTGTGCTGGTCCCGGGGGTAAGGTACCGTGAGTGTAGCAGAGTCCACACGAAGAGGGGCGAGGTCCGATGCAGAGAGCCGGGCGGGGAACAGGAACGCTGGAACAGAAGGCTGAGCAGGTAACAGGAACGCCGGATGGTCGGGAACAGGAGGCCGAGCAGGGAACAGGAGTACTGGATAGTCAGGAACAGGAAGCCGAGCAGGGATCAAGAACACAGGAAGGTCCGTAGCCAACAACGACGTTGCTCCCGCAACCTGGGGCCGGCCTGACTGGGCTTTTATCCTCTTCTAAGGTCAGGGGCGGTCCCGACCCCCAGGAGCCCCGCCTCCTCTGGCCTTAAGGCGAGCACTCCTCCTGGGGGCAACCAGTTCCCTTCGCCTCTCTGCCCTAAGCCTCTGCAGATCAGGAGAGGCCGAAGGGTTACTGGGCCCTGGAGGAGGCTCACCTGTGGCCACTGAGTCATCAAGCCCCTCTGGGGCCAGAAGGACTTCACCTGGGGCCAGCTCCTGATGCACTGCCACAGGTGCAGGCTCCTCAGCATCTAGGCCTTGCCCCAGTTCAGCCGGCCCTGGAGGCGGGGACTCCTGTGCAGGCTGGGATTCCTCTGTTTCATCCTCCGAATCGGAATCCCAGGCCATCACAGTAGGTCTTGTGTCTTCCAATGCTTTGCGATGAGAATTCTTGCTGCTGCTGTAGCATACATAAAAAAAGTTCTATCCTTCTTTAACACCGATTGGCCAACTATGCCCAGGAGAAAGGCCTCTGGTTTCTTCGGGAAAATATATTTAAATACCTTTATCAGTTCATTATATATCATTTCCCAGAAAGCCTTAATCCTTGGGCACGTCCACCAAAGGTGAAAAAATGTACCTTCAATTTCTTTACATTTCCAACATTTGTTATCGAGCAAGTAATATATTTTTGCAAGCTTGACTGGAGTCATGTACCACCTGTACATCATTTTCATAATATTCTCTCTTAGGGCATTACATGCCGTGAATTTAATCCTGGTGGTCCACAACTTCTCCCAGTCAGCAAACATAATGTTATAGCCTATATCTTGTGCCCATTTTATCATTGCAGATTTTACCGCTTCTTCCTCAGTATTCCATTTCAACAGCAGATTATACATTCTTGATAGTATCTTAGCATTGGGTTCTAACAATTCTGTTTCTAACTTTGATTTTTCCACCTGGAAACCAATTTTTTTTATCCAAGTTATAAACCTCTCTTATTTGAAAGTAATGTAACCAGTCTCACACCTTCTCCTTAAGTTTGTCATAGCTCTGCAATTTCAGTTTGTCACCTTCCTGTTCTAGAATTTCCCAATATTTTGGCCATTTAACCTCATGTTGAGTTTTTTCAAAGCTTTCGCTTCCATAGGTGATAGCCACCTTGGGGTTTTACTCTCCAGAAAATCTTTGTACCTTGTCCAGACATTAAACAATGCTTTCCTGACAATATGGTTTTTAAATGCCTTATGTGCTTTTACCTTGCCATACCATAAATATGCATGGCACCCAAATATGTTATCATACCCTTCAAGATGCAAAACATCTGTATTCTCAAGAAGTAGCCATTCCTTCAGCCAGCAAAAGGCTGCTGACTCATAATAAAGTTTAAAGTCTGGCAGGGCAAACCCCCCTCTGTCTTTGGCATCAGTAAGGATCTTAAATTTTATTCTGGGCTTTTTGCCCTGCCAGACAAATCTAGATATATCTCTTTGCCACTTCTTGAAACAGTCCATCTTATCAATAATTTGCAATGATTGAAATAAAAATAACATTCTCGGCAATACATTCATCTTAATAACAGCAATTCGACCCAGCAAGGAAAGCTTCAGATTCGTCCAAATTTCTAGATCTTTTTTCACCTCTGACCAGCATTTCTCATAGTTGTCTTTAAATAGGTTCACATTCTTGGATGTCATATTCACCCCCAGGTATTTTACCTTCTTTACTAATGTTAAGTCTGTCTCTTTCTGAAACCTCTCTTTCTCTATCGGCATCAATTTTTTCTCCAAAACCTTAGTTTTCAATTTGTTCAATTTAAAGCCTGCCACTTGACCAAAATCCTGGATTACTTCTAGGGCCCTCTTAGTGCTGGATATCGACTCCTGTAATGTCATAACGAGATCATCTGCAAAAGATTTAGGTTTGTATTGTTTAACTCCAACCTGAATACCTTGAATCAAATGGTCCCTTCTAATCATGTTTAGCAAAACCTCCAGGACCGAAATGAAAAGCAGTGGGGAAATTGGGCAACCTTGTCGTGTCCCTTTCTCTATTTTAAACTCTTCTGTAACCACATTGTTTACTATCAATTTAGCTTTTTGTTCAGAATATATCGCACCTATACCATTTTCAAAGTTTTGTCCAACCCCCATCCCCTGAAGATTTTTCTTCATAAAACTCCAGGAAATGTTGTCAAAGGCTTTCTCCGCATCTACGAAAATCAAGACTGCTTTTGTGTTAATGTTCACCTGCAGCTTTTCCAGAATGTTAATTATATTCCTCGTATTGTCCGATAGATGTCTTCCAGGGAGAAAGCCGGCCTGGTCTTTATGTATCACCTCTGCCAAAACTTTTTTCAGTCTTCTAGCCAATATATCTGCAAAGATTTTATAATCCATGTTAAGTAGGGATATGGGGCGATAGTTCTTAAGTTGTGTCTTTTCAGACTCAGTTTTCGGTATAAGTGTGATATAAGCTTCTTTCCACGTCTCCGGCGCCTTTTCCCCGTCCATAATTTCATTGCAAACCTCCTTTAATGGTTGAATTACCGTATTTTTCGCTCTATAACACGCTCCCAACCATAACACGCACATAGTTTTTAGAGGAGGAAAACAAGAAAAAAAATTCTAAACGAAACAGTGGATGTATGATTTTTGTGGTTCATGCTGTGGCCACAGACATGTGATCTGACGGTGAGTTTGGGGTAGCCCAATGCAAAAATCCTGAGGATCTATGTGGATCCGTGCTTTGTAACCACGTTTTTGCACCACTGCGACCCCAGGCAACAGTGGGTGTGTGATTTATTTGGTACAAGCTGTAGCCATGGACATGCTATGTGATCTGATGGTGAATTTGGGGTGACCCAGTGCAAAAATCTGAGGATCCATGTGGATCCATGCTCTGTAACCACGTGAATGAAGGAACTGTCAGTAATGTATGGTATCTCCAATACAGTGATGAAGGAAGAGGAGGGGGGGCTCACACTTGTCCTAGGCAAAGCAGCCAACTCCTATAGGCCTAGGTGCCTTCACCCCCCCCCCATTAAATATTTGAGGGAGTCATCCCCCACCCCCATTGTGGTATGTGAGTGGGGCTTACCTGGCTGTCCCCCAATATTTTTTGAAGCTGGAAGAGGGAGGGAGGGAGGGAAGGAAGGAAGAGAGAGGGGGAACTCACATTTGTGCAGCTGCCTTGCCTCGAACCGGAGCAAAAAGAGGAGGAGGAGACTCAGGGACATGAGCCTTGTAAGCTGCTTTGTTTGAATTTACCTGTGAGGTGCTGGGGGAGGGACGGAAGGGGAATGCCCCACCTCTCCAAAAGCCATAGAGCAGGCAGACAGGAGGAAGAGAGGCTGTCTCCCTTTCCCCACCTTGGCTTTTACACGTGCAGCTCTTGCCGGCTTCCGAGCGCTCACCTCTCCAAAAAGCCATAGAGCAGGCAGACAGGAGGAAGAGAGGCTGTCTCCTTTTCCCCACCTTGGCTTTTACACGTGCAGCTCTTGCCGGCTTCCGAGCTGCCTCCCTTCTACCACCTCGCCAAAAAGCCATAGAGCAGGCAGACAGGAGGAAGAGAGGCTGTCTCCCGACACTCAGCTGTTGCTCAGCTGTTGCCGGCTTCTCAGCAAGCCAAGCGGAGGAAGAGAGGCTGCGGAACAGCCAGCAAGAGTGGCTCCTCCTGCCTGCATTCGCTCCATAACACGCAGACACATTTCCCTTTACCTTTTAGGGGGGAAAAACTGAGTGTTATGGTGCGAAAAGTACGGTAAATAGTCTTTCAAAGTTCTGTAATACTTGGAGGTTAATCCATCAGGCCCTGGAGATTTGCCCAGTTGCATATTCTGAATCACGCCTTCCACCTCTTGTTCAGTTATTTTGTAATTCAATAATACTTTGTTTTCTTGAGAAATTTTTTGTAATCCATTAGTTTTCAGAAATTGATCAATTTTCGACTCAATCTGCGGCCCTTGTGTATAGAGTTGTTTAAAATATCTCTGGAAGCAGCTTCTAATCTGTGGATTTTGAATATTCTTTCCATCCACTTCAAGATTGGTAACCGTGTTTAGTTTTTGTCTCTTCTTCAGCTGCCATGCTGAAGCTGTTGCTTTCCACATTTATTAGCTGATTCGAAGGTCTTTTGTCTCATCTGTTTAACTTTCCATTCAATGTGCTGATTTATCATTTTCATATATTGTACTTGATATGACTTAATTTCTCTCAAAATCTCTTGTGATTTTGGTTTAGCTCTAAGTTTTTTCTCTCCTTCTCTTATTTTCTCCAAAATCTTCTCTTTTTTCTCATTTTGGGTTCTCCTTTTTATTGCATTTTGCTGAATCAAAAACCCTCTCATTACGGCTTTGCTTGCGTCCCAGATTGTTCTTTTTTCCACTGTGGTCTTCAGATTTATCTCAAAATAGTCTTTTATAATTTTTTGGGCCTTCTTGGTGATTTCTGGATCTCTAAACAAGGTGTCGTTCATCCTCCATCTGAAGGAACCAGTCAATGTTGGTTTCATTTCCATTTTCACAGGATTATGGTCGGAGCAAGTTTTTGGGCAGATTTCCACTTTTCGGATCTTAGGAGCCATTCCTCTGGTTATCCAGATTTGGTCAATCCTTGTCCAAGTCTTTTGGGCTTCAGAAAAGAATGTCCCCTCTCTACCTAGGGGGTTCTTAGTTCTCCAGATGTCAATTAAGTCCATATTGTCTGTCATTTCAAAAAAAGTTTTCGGTAGTCTTCCGTCTTTTGTCACCACTTGTCTTTGTGACTTATCCATATTTGTCGATACCACTCCATTCATATCTCCAAACATAATGATGTTAAAGTCCATAAAGTCCAACAATGTCTCATGCAGTTTCTTATAAAATTCTGATTTCCCCTCATTTGGTGCATATATCCCTACTATCAAGAATTTCTCACCTTGAAATTGTATTTCAATAGCCACAAATCTTCCTTGGTCATCTTTAAAGACAAATTTAGGTGATAAACTTTCTTTTGCGTAAATCACCACTCCTCTCTTTTTAACTTTGTCTGATGAAATAAATTCTCGTCCTAATCTTTTGTTAATTAATACTTTCCTGTGTGTTCTAGTCACATGGGTTTCTTGCAAACATATCAAGTCCAATTTTTCCTTTTTCAATAGATGAAAGATTCTTTTCCTCTTATCGGGGGAGTTCAAACCTCGAATGTTCCAACTTAGTACCTGCAGAGACATTGTATGGTTATTCTGCTTCTCCTCCGACTGCTCCCAGTGCTTGTTCTTGGTCTGTGGGTGGTATCACTTCTGGTTTGTCCAGTCCCAGTGGTAGCTTTGCTAGGTCCAAAACTCCTGGTTTTAATTTTGGTTCTTTTCCCTCTGCCTCTTTTTGTAGATCTTCCTCGTGATCCTTCAGGAATCTCACTTTATCCTCCTCTGATCTTATCTTCACCTTTTCCCCTCTGTAAGTAAAAGACAGCCCCTGGGGAAATTCCCACCTGAAGATGACACTGTTTCTTCTTAACAAGTTCACCAGGTCTCCGTAGTTGGCTCTGAGGTCCAATAGATATTTTGGGATATCTTTAAAAATTTCTATCCTGGAATCCTCTATTTCCAATGATTTCTGGTAATGTAGGCCCAGTATTTTGTCCCTCTCTTCTTTAGATCTGAGTGTAATCAAACAATCTCTTACCTTGTTCTTTCTTCCCCCTTTATTCCCTTTGCCAAGTCTGAAGGCTGTCACTATCTTGAAATCTTTCTCTGGATCAAGGCCCCAGAATTCTTCAAATTCCTGTGTAAGAAAGTCACTCAGTTTGCCTTCTTCCAATTCCGGTACCGCCCTGATCCTTAAATTAGCCTGTTTATCTCTCAATTCAATTAAGGACAGTTGTGCCTTATGGTCTTCTAATTGTTTATTAATTGGCTGTAATTTTCCTTCTACCGCCAGCACCTTTTCTTTAGCTTCGTCGGCAATTTTCCTTGTCAATTTAGATTCCTGCAACAATCGATCAACGGCCTGAGTATTGGAGCTGATAGTTGTAGTATTTAAGTCCATTTTAGCTGACAATTTTTCCAAAGCTCCAAATATTTTGTCTAATGATGCATTTAGTGTCTCTTCAGAGCCCGTACTTTTTGCTCCAGGCTGCCCAGTATCTTCTTTTTCTAGGACAGGAGGCACTACTATTGATTGTCTTCGTTGCTGCAGTCTAGTTTTTATCCTTGAAGGCTGGGGGTTTTCCTGATCCATTACTTTATCTTTAGAATTCAAGGGCACTCACACAGTCAAATTTCTTTTCTGCTGAGAAAGTTTCCAGGCCAGCTGTAATGGAAAATCCCCAGCTATATCCCAGGCCTCCTCTAGGGGAGCACCTTGGCAACAATGTTACTTTCAGGGCAACTTTTTTTCCAAAAGCAGTCCTGCCCTTTTTAACTTTCACTTTTTCAATAAAAGGCAACAGTTACAAAGAGTCCTTTCCAGGTCAAATGCAGAGTGTTCACAAACAGTTACAAATGTTTATAAACGGTGCAACACTTTCTTACTGTCTCTGGCAGACCAATATCAGGGATTAAGCAGTGGTCTTTTTCCTCACTTTCTTATCCTCAAGTCCAAAATTTCCTTCTCCCCCTCACTCTAAGAGGGAGTTCTTGTATCTGGCACTAAAATTTAACTCCTCTTAGTTCTGCTTCCCCAGCTCTAGCTTCAAAAGTCTTTGCTTTAATCCTGTTTACAAAACCGGAAGACGGACTTCCTTTTTGCGCCTTCCCGCTTCAGTGCCAAATTCAAGTTCGTTGCGTCGATCAAAGGCAAGCCAATCCTTTGATCTCCCGATTCTTAGAAAGTCTTACTCACGGGTTGTAGTTTGAAAGCCAAAATCTCAAAGGAAAAAGGTCAGCGCTCTCCGGCATCAGCTGTGCAGCTTCACTCCGCAGAAGTAGCGATCAACTCTCAGCACCGCGCCACACACCCGTCTCGCTCCGGGACTCTTTGCCGAGTCCCTTCACCAAACGGGGGGGTGCAAAAGGTGCCCGCCGAGTCCCACGGTCGCAGGCTTCCCTTGCCTGCGGTTTTCGGAAGGGTCCCCCGCTTCGCTGTAGCAGGGAGACCCGATTTCTGCAGAGCTTCTCCCTCCGACTTAGAGGGATTCCGCCATTGCCGATGGCGCCGCCTCCGGAAGTCTAACCTAAATCTTATTTTTAATAACTTCTCTTAACCATTATATTCTTTCCTAATCCCTTAAACTTTTATACCAGAGCCAAGCAGTTTCATTTCATACATCCATCTAGTATTCATCAATTATGTAGGATAATCCTAATAACAAAAAATAAAAAATAAAGATAAAGAAAATCTTCATCCAACGTCCCATCCCCGAGGTCCCGGGTTTGTCAGTCCATTTATCCCATTAAACTGGCACATTAACCTGGTGATCTTATATCCGAGGCTCTTAAATCTCTTCCACGTCCCTTCCACTGTTTTTCTTCATATTTTCTTTTCACTCGTGTGATCTCCAATTTAATAATGCTCCTTCCAACCAAAAGGTCCCTTTTCCACAGTCCAAACTGAGCTCCATGTAGTACTTAAAAGCATGTTTCAAAGCCCCTCCAAACTTTGGAATCCCCATATCTCCAAGCCTCTCACAGTCCACTACCAGACTCGGAAAGTCCATATGTCCCTGCTCAGGGGGGTCAATCCAACCCCCCATTTCCAGTCCAATCCAAACTTCTTCTTTCCGAGTCTGATTTTTTCGAAAGCCAGTTGCCAATTCCAAAGATTCATGTTCCTGCAGGGCCGCAACCTCCGTCTGTGGCTCCATTTCTGACTCCCAAGGTTCAGCAGAATCCTCTTCTTTCTTCTGTTCTAACAAGACACAATCTTGGTATAAATCCTGGGTAAACTCCATCCTTTTTTTCTACTGCCTGTCCAAGATTTCCCACAGTCTGCTTAAGGTTCCCAACCAAGTCAGTCATCAAATTCATTCCCTCATGGAATTCTTCCAGTAGAGCATTTGTTTTGAGAAAAGCGCACAACAACATTTCTGAGTACATTGTCCTTCAAGGTCACCATTCAATTCCCACAGGTTATACTGTAACGGCTGGAAAATCCCTAGTTACAGTTTCACTATCTCCCCCTAGAGGGAAAACTTCTGTTACAAATCCAGCCCCAAAGTTTCTTTTACTTTTAGATACTTTGTCAATCGTTGTTATTTTTAAGTTGCAAAAAGAAACAGTGGAATCGCAGCTCCCCCCCCCCTTCTTTTAACTATCTGTCAAACAGCTTCTGTCCTGGTCAATGAGCTTCAAACGTCAGTCCTGACACCCCGCTCCCTGGGTCAGGAGGGTGGAAAATTACTTTGTTTTAAACTTACTTCTGCAGGATAAAACAGTCCAAAGAAAGCACCCCCTTCTCCTCCTGCTGCCGAAGGGGGGGGGGTTCAGCTATTTTAGATGATGAAATCCACTCCTTTAAAATGATTTTCAAAACTCTAGTTTACTTTGTCTTTGCTTTGTTCAAATTACAAAAAAAGGAAGGTTGACTTCCTGTTAGACCTTCCCGTTTCAGTACCGAATTGCAATGCATTTTTGAGTCCAATTCCTTTCTTTTCCCAGTTCCTTAAATTGTGGTTCGATTTTCCCGAGTTTAGGTACTCACAGTGGTTGTTTTTAGAATCCAAATTGTCCAAGAAGAAGGCAGCGCTCTCCGGCAGCGGCTGTGCGGCTTCACTCCACGGAAATAGCGGTAGACTCTCAGCACCGCGCCACTTCCCCCTCTTCGCTTCGGAGCCCGTTATTGGGCTCCTTTGCGGGTTGGGGGGGCGCTAAGGGTGCCCGCCGAGTCCCAAGGTCACAGGCTTCATCCACCTGCGATTTCTAAAGGGTCCCCGCTTCGCCGTAGCGGGAAAGACCCGTTTCGCGCAGAGCTTGTCCCTCCGTTTCAGAGGGAGTCCGCCATTGCCGGTGGCGCCACCCCGGAAGTGCTCCCGCCTAGCTGTTGCCTTGGTTCACCACCAGCCAGGCTTCCTCGTTTCCCGAAGTCTGGGGTTCCTCTGCCTCTGCCTGCTGGGTGGCCCCAACCATTCCCTGTGTGCTGGTCCCGGGGGGAGGTTACAGTGAGGTGTGGTCAGAGTCCGGTCCTGGGTCGAGGCTCTGGAGACTGTCCACCCAAGGGCGAAGCGGGGTCCAAAGCGAGGGGCCGGGCAAGGTCGAGAACTCTGGAAGAACAGGTCTGGGTGCTGGCAGAAACAGGTTTCCAACGACGTTGCTCCCGCAACCTGGGACCGGGCTGACTGGCCTTTATCTTCTCTGAGGCCAGGGGCGGTCCCGGCCCACAGGTGACCCGCCTCTCCTGGCCTTAAGGCGAGCACTCGTCCTGAGAGAACCCAGTTCCCTCCGCCTCTCTGCCCTGAGCCTCTGCAGCTCAGGAGAGGCTGGAGGGTTACTGGACCCAGGGGGAGGCTCACCTTCCCCTGACAGGGCTGGGAGAGGCACACCTGTAGGCAATTGGTCCTCAATCACCTCCGGAGCCAGAGTGGATTCATCTGGTGTCTGCTCCTGAGGATCTGGCACAGGTGCAGGCGCTTCAGATTCAAGGCCCTGCCCCGGCTCAGCCGGCCTTGGAGGCGGGGACTCCTGTGCAGGCTGGGATTCCTCCGGTTCAGTCTCTGAATCAGATTCCCAGGCCATCACACCCTGCCAGTTACGACGCTCCGGACACACTCTGGCAAAGTGCCCCGTTTTCTGACAGAAAAAAAGATCTCTTGGCAGCTTGCCAGTCTTTCTTCTCTTTGCCACCCGGCCGTTGAGCTTTCGAACCTTCCTGCGCACGGGCTGAGTCTATTTCCATGGGCTCCGGCTGTTGTTGACCTTCGGAAGCAGCTGCCAGCATTTCAGGAATGTGGTTACCATGGAAACTCCGGCCCTTGCCCTTTTTCCTTTCCCGCAGTCTGGCTTCCTGCCTCAGCCCCACCGCAAGAGCAGCCTTCGTTAACTCACCCATATCCTTTGGACGGGGGGCCCTAGCAAGCTCATCCTTAACTTCGGCGTTCAGTCCAGCCTTAAACAAAGCTTGCACAGGCTCTGATTCCAAATCCCATCCCAGTTTGTGCACAAGCATAGCGAATTCTGACCAGTAACTACGCACCGTAGATTTGCCTTGCTTCAAAGCCAAAAGCTCCTCCTGCGTCTTGTCAATTAAACTTTGATCTGCGTAGATAAAGTCCATCGCTTGCCAAAACTTAGGCAGACTTCGATGCGCTTCATTATTAGAGGCAATTAACGGCCTGACCCAACTTTTAGCCCAGCCCCCCCCCCCCCGACAGGAGCCTAATTATGTGAGCAACTTTCTGAGCATCGTTGGCAAACTGAGCTGCTTCAAGCTCCAAAAAATATTTCATCTCCGTCTTAAAATCACAATAAGCCTCCGGATCGCCATTAAACTTTTCCACCCACGCACCTTTGCCCCTCGCTAGTAGCCCACCTGTGGCTCCACCTTGAGCAGCTCTGCATTCCTCCAGACGCGACTGCAGGTCCAGTCCGGCATTCCGCTTACGCAGCTCAGAAAGCTCCTTCTCCATTTTCTGCTTTTAGTTCCTCTCTCTAGCTTTCAGCAGAAGAGTCGAGTCATGCTGTAAGGAGTGGGTGCTGCCAAAGCTAGCAGAGATAACGTTCCAGGCTCACAGCCATTTCTGTTCTGAAGATTTATTTGCACAGACATCTTTAACGCCTGCTTGGCCTTGTCAGTTAATAGCGCAGTTTACTTTACTACTGTTTACTTTGCTAAGGAAGCCTCCTACTTGAAGAACTATGCCAAGGAAGCCAACGACAAACTGTTTGGTGTTGATGGGTCACTATTGGAGAGGTAGCTCAAAGCTTAGGTGGTGTACCCCCAGATTTTTGAAGAAAAATTCAGTGGTGCATCCCGGGGTATCAGCCCACGTGTAGTTCAGATTCTGCAGTTTGATTGCACCCACATGGCAGAAAATGCATCATGCTCTGTGTCAGAGCTGGCCCACACCTCCTTGCAGGCATGTCTTAAGCTTTAAGACCATGGGCCTCCAACCATTTGGGCCATATGACCAAGTAAGGCAACTGTCCAACTGCAGCAGCCCCATTTCCTTTGTAAAAGACGATGAGGAAACAAAAAGGTGAAGAAATAAGAAAGCACAGATTTTTGAAGAACAATTCAGTGGTGCATCCCGGGGTATCAGCCCATGTGTAGTTCAGAATCTGCAGTTTGATTGCACCCAAATGGCAAAAAATGCAGAGTGCTCTGTCTCGGAGCTGGAAAATCAATAAAAAAAATTGAAAACCCCCCAGAAAGATTGAAAATCTCATTTTCTTTAGGAAAACAAGGAGAACAGGGGATTAACCTCATGCTCTGAAAAGGCTGCAAAACAAAGATCATGCATAAATTGTGCCTAAGGAAGGTTCTAAACAGCTGAGGGGTGTAGGTTGGTCCTGCTGCTAGTACCCGTCTGGCTTTTAAGAGCCGCAAAACTGCCGCAACAAACGAGGGTTGTTTAAAAGATAGGGAATATAGAATGCAAAATGGTTGACAATTCAGACTGCCTGCTCTGGTCCAGTCCTGTACTGACAGTACCTTCCCAGAGTATGATATTGTGATGTTTCCTTTGGAGGTCTTTAAGCAGAGGCTTGACAACCATATGTCAGGAGTGCTCTGATGGTGTTTCCTGCTTGGCAGGGGGTTGGACTCGATGGCCCTTGTAGTCTCTTCCCATTCTATGATTCTATGATTCTATGATCTCAGCCGTTCAAACAGTGGCTTGGGTGGGTGGCACCAGTCGCAGATAAAGTGCCTTTGCCCGTGCAAGTGGGAGTTGGCCCCCTTCACACCTTTTGGACTTGGGAGCTTTCAGTGTGTTAAAAGGTCATTGTCCGCCTAGTCATAGGAGGCGATAGCAGTGGGGCAGCTACAAGAATTCTTGGAAAACACAGATGATTTAAATCCATGCCCATCTGGGTTCAATCCTGGCCGAAGAACTGAGTCAGTCTTGGTCGCCCTGATGGATGACCTTTGCAGACAGCTGCCTATGAAAATCTAAGGGTTATGAGAATCGGAGGCAGTGTATCTTTACTTAGTTGCTTCCATTTTAAGGGGGGAAGAGAAGCATGCATGTGTGAAAAACAATGTTGTCCAATGAAATTTGATATTGTGTCACACCAGGCCCACAGATGTTTGAAGAAAAATTCAGTGGTGCATCCCACGGTATCAGCCCATGTCCCCCAAGACGGCATGAACACAACATGGGGTGTGCTGAAATTGCATGACCCCAGGGAATATTTTTTTTTGGGGGGGCGCTTCAACATTTTGGGGGCCCTCAGCCCATGTCCCCCTAGACGGCATGAGCACAACATGGGGTGTGCTGAAATTGCATGACCCCAGGTAATTTGGGGGGGGCGCTTCAACATTTTGGGACCCCTCAGCCAATGTCCCCCTAGATGGCACAAGAACACCATGTGGTGTGCTGAAATTGCATGACATGACCCTAGGGAATTTTGAGGGGGACCCTTCAACATTTTGGGGGCCCTCAGCCCATGTCCCCTTAGATGGCATGTGCTGACATCACACTGCTCCAGGGCATTTTGAGGGGGGCACCCCCTTGAAAATTTGGGGTCCTTGGCCTCCCCATCCTGTATATGTCACAAGCACACCATGGGGGTGTGCTGACATTGTGTGATCCCAGGGATTTTTGAGGGGGCCCACGCCTATTGAAAATTTTGGGAGTACCTTGACCCCCTAGATATCTCAAGCACACCATAGGGAGTGTTAAAGTCTCACTGTCCCAGGGAATTTTGAAGGGGCCCACCCCTTCTTTAAAATTTCGGGGGTCCTCAGTCCTTTGCCACTATAGGCTGTGCAGTCATGCCACAGGGTGTGCTGATGTCAGGCCTCTGGATTTCCCTCTTGCATAGATGCTGTATTGGGTCCCTGGACAGCAGGTGGAGGATATCTGCAGGATTAGGAGCAACTGAGGAAAGACACAGTTGTTGAAAATTAGGCTTCCGGGTACTTATAGAGGAGAAGGAACTTGACTGGGAGTGGGATTTGTGGGGCTGGCAGGGTGAGGTTTGGGGCTGGGGCTGGGGCTGGGGCTGGGGCTGCAGCAAGAAACTGCTAGGGTGTTTTCCTTGGGGGAACAGTTTGCGATAGAACACTGGGGAAAGAGTTTGTGGTGTAAAAATCCTTTTTTAAAAAAGTTTGTATTTATAATCATAGAATCATAGAATCATAGAGTTGGAAGAGACCACAAGGGCCATCGAGTCCAACCCCCTGCCAAGCAGGAAACACCATCAGAGCACTCCTGACATATGGTTGTCAAGCCTCTGCTTAAAGACCTCCAAAGTAGGAGACTCCACCACACTCCTTGGCAGCAAATTCCACTGTCGAACAGCTCTTACTGTCAGGAAGTTCTTCCTAATGTTTAGGTGGAATCTTCTTTCTTGTAGTTTGGATCCATTGCTCCGTGTCCGCTTCTCCGGAGCAGCAGAAAACAACCTTTCTCCCTCCTCTATGTGACATCCTTTTATATATTTGAACATGGCTATCATATCACCCCTTAACCTCCTCTTCTCCAGGCTAAACATGCCCAGCTCCCTTAGCCGTTCCTCATAAGGCATCGTTTCCAGGCCTTTGACCATTTTGGTTGCCCTCCTCTGGACACGTTCCAGTTTGTCAGTGTCCTTCTTGAATTGTGGTGCCCAGAACTGGACACAGTACTCCAGGTGTGGTCTGACCAGAGCAGAATACAGTGGCACTATTACTTCCCTTGATCTAGATGCTATACTCCTATTGATGCAGCCCAGAATTGCATTGGCTTTTTTAGCTGCCGCGTCACACTGTTGGCTCATGTCAAGTTTGTGGTCAACCAAGACTCCTAGATCCTTTTCACATGTACTGCTCTCAAGCCAGGTGTCACCCATCTTGTATTTGTGCCTCTCATTTGTTTTGCCCAAGTGCAATACTTTACATTTCTCCCTGTTAAAATTCATCTTGTTTATTTTTGCCCAGTTCTCTAATCTGTCAAGGTCGTTTTGAAGTGTGATCCTGTCCTCTGGGGTGTTAGCCACCCCTCCCAGTTTGGTGTCATCTGCAAATTTGATCAGGATGCCCTTGAGTCCATCATCCAAGTCGTTGATAAAGATGTTGAATAAGACCGGGCCCAAGACAGAACCCTGTGGCACCCCACTAGTCACTCTTTTCCAGGATGAAGAGGAACCATTGATGAGCACCCTTTGGGTTCGGTCAGTCAGCCAGTTACAAATCCACTGAGTGGTAGCATAGTCAAGACCGCATTTTACCAGCTTCTTTACAAGAATATCATGGGGCACCTTGTCAAATGCCTTGCTGAAATCAAGGTAGGCTACATCCACTGCGTTCCCTTCATCTACCAGGCTTGTAATTCTGTCAAAAAACGAGATCAGGTTAGTCTGACATGACTTATTTTTCAGAAATCCATGCTGACTATTGGTGATCACAGCATTCCTTTCTAGGTGCTCACAGACTGTTTGCTTAATGATTTGTTCCAGAATCTTCCCTGGTATTGATGTCAGACTGACTGGGCGGTAATTATTTGGGTCCTCTCTTTTCCCCTTTTTGAAAATAGGGACAACATTTGCCCTCCTCCAGTCTGCCGGGACTTCGCCTGTTCTCCAGGAATTCTCAAAGATGACTGCCAGTGGTTCTGAGATCACATCTGCCAGTTCTTTTAATACTCTTGGATGCAGTTCATCTGGCCCTGGAGACTTGAATACATCTAAACTAGCCAAATATTCTTGTACTATCTCCTTAGTTATTCTGGGCTGTGTTTCCTTTGCTGAATCATTTGCTCCAAATTCTTCAGGTCGGGCATTGTTTTCTTTATCGGAGAAGACTGAGGCAAAGAAGGCATTGAGTAGTTCAGCCCTTTCTGTGTCCCCTGTTTGCATTTCACCATCTTCTCCTCTGAGTGACCCCACAGTTTCTTTGTTCTTCCTTTTGCTACGAACATACCCATAAAAGCCTTTTTTGTTGCTTTTAACCTCTCTAGCAAGCCTGAGTTCATTCTGTGCTTTAGCTTTTCTGACTTTGTGTCTACACGTGCTGGCTATTTGTTTGAATTCCTCTTTGGTGGTTTCCCCCCTTTTCCATTTTTTGTACACATCCTTTTTTAATCTTAATTCAGTTAAAAGTTCTTTAGATAGCCACCCTGGCTTCTTTAGGCACCTTCCATGTTTCCGTCTCATTGGTATTGCCTGACGTTGTGCTTTTAGTATCTCCCTCTTAACAAACTCCCAGCCATCATGAACTCCCTTTCCTTTTAGTATTGTTGTCCATGGGATCTCACCCAGCACTTCCCTAAGTTTTATGAAGTCGGCTTTCTTAAAGTCAAGAAATTGAGTCCTAGTATGCTTGGCTACTCCTTTCCGCTGTATAGTAAACTTCAGAAGAGCATGATCACTCGCGCCTAATGATCCTTCCACTTCTACCCCACTAACCAGGTCATCAACATTGGTTAGGACCAGATCTAAAATGGCTGTTCCTCTTGTTGCTTCTCCCACTTTCTGGACAATGAAGTTGTCTGCAAGGCCAGTGAGGAATCTGTTTGACCTTATGCTCTTGGCTGAGTTTGATGTCCAACAAATATCTGGGTAATTGAAGTCCCCCATTACTACTATCTCCCTTCCTTTTGCATGCTTGGCCATCTGTTCCAGGAAGGCATCATCTATGTCCTCCGTTTGGCTTGGGGATCTATAGTAAACTCCCACAATGAGGTCTCTGTTATTCTTCTCTCCCTTAATTTTGACCCAAATGCTCTCACTTTGGCTTTGAGGATCTAAATCTTGGATCTCTTCACAGGTATACACATCCCTGACATATAACGCCACTCCTCCTCCTTTCTTGTCTGGTCTGTTTCTCTGAAATAGATTGTATCCCCCCATTATTACATTCCAATCGTGGGACTTATCCCACCAGGTTTCAGTGATGCCTATTATGTCATATTTAGTTTGCTGTACCAAGAGCTCAAGCTCATCTTGTTTATTTCCCATGCTATTTATTGATTGATACTTGTGCTAAGACAGACAGAAATAATATTCATTATAAATATATATTTTATAATATACTGAGTTAAAACAGCTACTTAAGCTAAGAAAGAGCAGAAAGAAAGTCAGAAGGAAGAAAATACAAGAAAAAGAGAAAACAAAAGTAGAAGACAAAGGGAAAGAAAGAAAACAACTAAAGGGAGAGACTAGAATAAAAGGACTTCTGGGTCTCAGTAGCTACGTATGATACTGGTTTATAGAAAATAGAATGTTAAAGAGAGTATTTTTTTTCAATCTTCAAATTCAGATACTGCAAGTTCATTTTCTCTTTCACACAAAAGGTCCATAGGAAACTTCCAATCCTTAACAAATGCTAGTAACGATTTTTCTCTAATTAAACATGTTAGCTTAGCCATCTAAGGCAATGTGGGGTAAAACTCCTGTGGTTGTAGATATTTTTATTTTATTTTTTGCAGCAAGGGAGCAAGGTCATTGAGGCTTTTCCCAGTCCATGAAATTCAGAAGCATTATAAACAAACATTACAATTCAACTTTAGCTTAAACACATTACTACTTTCATCTCGGGTTTCCCCCACCTTAAAAAAGAAAGAAAAAATGCTTTCAGACTACCCAAAAAGGATTAGCAATGAGATTGTAAACTTGAGGACGGGAACTATCTTTTTTGTTTGTGTGTGGGGAAAATTTTTTTACTTAGACATAATATTTGTACCTACTTAACATTTGGTTTATCAGTTTTCCTACTACATAAAGACCAAATATTAATACAACTTTTATAGTAGCAAAAAGCAAAGGCAGCTTTGCATAGCCTATTGCGTTTAGGCGTTATTCAAGCTTAAGCTTTAGGCCCGGACCAAAAATTTCAAAGCCAATGTTTCCAAAAGATTGTGCTGTTTTAATATTAAGTGTGAAAACATTTAAACAATCGTCACTTACAGTTCCCATAGTTGTTTGCTAATAGTAATGGAGAATCTGTGACTCTTTTGGATGCTATTGGGACTCTAGCTGGAAGAGAAGCTGGAAAAGGAATAGCTGGGGAAAGACACAGCTGTTGATAATGAGGCTTCAGCGTTCTTAGAGGAGAAAGGGGCGAGGCAGAAAGGCTTTTGATTTTCTTTCACCCATAGAAGCCCAGCTAATACATTTATATATATTAGAAAATTTCAGTACTTCCTAATCCATGAAATTCAGAAGCTTTATAACGAAACATCGCAGTACACCTTTAGCTTAAACACATCCCTGCTTTTCTCTCTGGTACTGAATGTGGGAAACACCCTATGTGCTTTACAGGCATTTCACACAACCTTGCCATTACTTGATAAGTGTAATTGCGTGTCAAGGTCCCCAAGCCACCCCTCAAATAACTCACAACACACACATAATTTTTCTTTAAGGTTTTTGGCATAATTTTGGCCACAACTTTATTAACATACATGATTGTTAGTGGTTGCTTAGGCATTGGTTAAGACTATCTGTCGTCGTCCCCCCCGCCCCCCGCCTGGGGACAGAACTTACTTCCGGATTCCACCGAAAGCCAGTAAGGGAAAACAATATTGGGGAGAAATGGAGCTGAGCGACAGGCCCTCACTTCTCCCCGCATGCTCCCTAGGGCTTGCCGGTCCTAGCCCCATTCCAGGGATTCGGACAAAAACATGGCAAGCCCCTGGGTTCCTTTAACGGAATTCCCTTTCCGCAGCAGCGTTGGAGGGGCAGGCCCAGCCAGTCCTTGCCCCTCTTCCAACCAATTTGATAACCAATGCCTAACCACAACTTACAAGTTGTGACAATTTGCAGTAGGCAAAAAACAAATCAGCCAGATGGACAAAATTCCTACCAGTCCCCTGCCACAGCAGCAGATGACCCCATGACAGGCATAGCAAGGTCAACGCAGAAAACCCTTAAATTTAGGGCGGGCGGGAAAGAGAAAGTTTCCAAGCTGCGTGCACAGAATATAAAGCATTAGATCCCTCCCACCAAATTGCAACACATAAATTGCCCCAGCAACTCAACCAACTAATCATTGCCACAGGCCAACTTTCCAATCCTGCCTGGCAACCAAGGGGGGGGGTGGCCTGATAGACCCCACCGCAACCAGCGCTCTCCATTAAGGAGAACACTCTTTGTCACATGAAAGTGGTGGGGCGTGGGTGAGAAGGCAAAACCTGTTTACATCCCAGGGGAAAGATGTAGCCTCTTCGGCTGTGTCTGTCTTTCCAACCAGGGAAATGTTAATGCAATTTGGACTGTAAACAGAGTCAGGTACAGCTGTCCCCATGATCATAGCTGGAAGAAAATTACATCTGTGTCCACAGAAATGCCTGCCAGTGTTTCAGTTCATGCTTACATGCCCACATGTGATTTCAGCTGAAGTCTGCTTATGTGCTAGGGAAATCAAGCAGGCAAACATTTGGCAGCAACTCGCCATGCACTCGTAATGTACAGTACTTCCAGTCTGTAGGATGGTTCAGTTAAGAGAGATGTGATGTTTCGTTTCTCTGTGCCAAGTAACTGCAGCATCACAAGCAAGTTCCCCAGAGGTTGCAAAACTTGACACAAAGATTCCATAAGCCCCTCTGCTTCTCAAAAGGCTAAACTGTGCTCTCGCCTCTTTTTTTTGCTCATTGTTAGTGCCCTCGCGTATGCATCTTGCTTTGTTGGGTTGCCAGGCTCCATAGAATCCTAGAGTTGGAAGAGACCACAAGGGCCATCGAGTCCAACCCCCTGCCAAGCAGGAAACACCATCAGAGCACTCCTGACATATGGTTGTCAAGCCTCTGCTTAAAGACCTCCAAAGGAGGAGACTCCACCACACTCCTGGGCAGCAAATTCCACTGTCAAACAGCTCTTACTGTCAGGAAGTTCTTCCTAATTGTTATGGTAAAATCTGGGTGCGAGGCTGCTCTGCCACCCAGCTCGCCGGACTAAGTCCGCGGGTCCCTGCGGAGGAAAATGAGCTCAGCCGGAGACAGGAGCAAACTGCAGAAGATCCAAGTTTATTGAGCAACAGGTTCAAGGCGAGATTGAACAGCGAGAAAGGGGTGACATGAACTTTTGAAACTTCCCTCCATGTCCCAGAATACAGTGCAAAATACATCCCAGTTACATCATGAATACATTAAGAAGAGGTTGGGTTACACAGAATTAACATATGGAGGAGGGAGGGGGGAATATGCAGAGCTGGAGATATGCGCAGATAAGCACATCCTGAGTACCGGTGATGAGAAGACAATGGTCCATGTATGCATAGCCTGCCACCTGGCATTGCCCGGAGGAAAGGCTTGGCAGAGTGATTTGACAGGATTAGGGTCTTGACACCTTGCTTGAGGGATTATGGAGGACAGGGGAGGTGTCATGGAGTCCTAGAGAAATTGAGCAAATTGGCACGTTGATTTTCTATGAATTTTATAGATTTTAGTCCCTTTTGACATTGACAATTGGAAATAAATGGATATATTGTAGCGAAGAAGAAGGTGAAGAAGACACGCCCCCCCTTCCGTATCATAATGTTTAGGTGGAATCTTCTTTCTTGTAGTTTGGATCCATTGCTCCGTGTCCGCTTCTCTGGAGCAGCAGAAAACAACCTTTCTCCCTCCTCTATATGACATCCTTTTGTATATTTGAACATGGCTATCATATCACCCCTTAACCTCCTCTTCTCCAGGCTAAACATGCCCAGCTCCCTTAGCCGTTCCTCATAAGGCATCGTTTCCAGGCCTTTGACCATTTTGGTTGCCCTCCTCTGGACACGTTCCAGTTTGTCAGTGTCCTTCTTGAACTGTGGTGCCCAGAACTGGACACAGTACTCCAGGTTGAGGTCTGACCAGAGCAGAATACAGTGGCACTATTACTTCCCTTGATCTAGATGCTATACTCCTATTGATGCAGCCCAGAATTGCATTGGCTTTTTTAGCTGCCGCGTCACACTGTTGGCTCATGTCAAGTTTGTGGTCAACCAAGACTCCTAGATCCTTTTCACATGTACTGCTCTCAAGCCAGGTGTCCCCCATCTTGTATTTGTGCCTCTCATTTTTTTTGCCCAAGTGCAATACTTTACATTTCTCCCTGTTAAAGTTCATCTTGTTTGTTTTGGCCCAGTTCTCTAATCTGTCAAGGTCGTTTTGAAGTGTGATCCTGTCCTCTGGGGTGTTAGCCACCCCTCCCAGTTTGGTGTCATCTGCAAATTTGATCAGGATGCCCTTGAGTCCATCATCCAAGTCGTTGATAAAGATGTTGAATAAGATCTTATTTATTTGTCTGTTCCCTAAGATTGCCCTCCCCCCCCCAACTTTGAAACGTGTCATTCATTTAATAAATGAGGGAGATGGGAGGGGTGCGTGTAGGAAGCTAGCACAAAGCTGCAGACAAACTGAGCAGGTCTGACAGCAAAAACCCTCAGTCTTGTCAAGTTTGTTTCAGAAATTCATCTCTGCTGCTACCATTGATAACTTGGATTACTAGACTATGCCAGTCCAGAGAACACCAGGCTGTTTCAAAGTGAGTTTTAGGAACATAGGAAGCTGTTTTATACCAGGTCAGCTGGTTTGTCCATCAAGCACAGTGTTGTCTATTCTGACTGGCAGCACCTCTCCAAGGTGTCAAGCAGAAGTCTTTTCAATCACTTGCTATCTGATCTTCTTAACAGGAAATGCCAAGATTTCAGTCTGGGACCTTAAACGTGCAGTGTATGTGCTGTGCCTCTAAGATTATGGTCTCTTCTTTGAAAGCAGATACCTTGTGTAGCAGCTCTAGACCCTTGGTTAGGGGTACTTAAAGGGTTAAGATGTTCTACATGAGCAGAGGCTTGGGCTCAAGTTTATTATTTCTTCAATACCAAGCTGCAATCTACTCTGAATTTTAGAGGCAAATGGCAAGTTGTCTTTTTTGAAGATTTCATTTAACTGGTGATACTGTAACAAGTTTTCTTATCCATTCTTGAATGTCTTTTGGAAGAGCATACATGAACGAATGGTGCATGCACACACACAAAAATGGCAGTGTAGTCCATACTTATTTAGCACCATGTAGTTAATCAGTTCCCTTTTCCTATTTGCAACCAGAACTTGAGGCATCTGGGGTTGACTTCTCTCCTGTTTGGAAGGTTAACCTTTGAAACCCTCAGAGATAGAACACTTAAAGCAAACGAATAAGAGAGTGTGGTTCCACTCATGGCCTACGGGTCCCAAGAATGTGGCCTCCAAACTACATCTCTTCCTTAAACCGGCAGGATGGCTATTATTTGGAAGAAGGGGGTAGTTCATCCCGATTCTGAGTTCTTATCTCTGCTTTGCTTTGTTGGTGGGCTGAACTAATTAGTGCCGAAAGCAGTCCTTGTTACCACATATGAGACTCTGGATAAGTGACAGGTCTTTGTGCAGATGTGAATCCTTTCTTTTTTGTAACTCACTGTTTTGTCTTGTCTGCATTCGGCATCCCACAGAACACGCGTCTAACAAACCTCACCCATGCTGTGCAAAATCTATTGGAAACTGTCCCTATCTTCAAACATACAAAGACATATTATCCTGATTTCTCCCTCTCTCTTTCCATAGACTATGATCAGGCATTCCTCAGCTAGCTTGTCTGCAACCTATTTCCTTCACTGAAACAATGCCTGAATTATATTCTTGAAAGCAGGAGAGGATCATTCCCCCCCCCCTTTGTTTTCTTTTGAAAAGAACAACAACAAACAAGGTAGAGCAGAAATGGAGATCAAGGCAACAGATCTGGAAAGGTGCTTTGAAAGTCAGAATACAAACTATTCTAGGCGAAAGGGTGGACAACAGAAGAAAATATACAGATTGACAGGGACTGGCCTCAGGCCTGCTGACTGGGAAGTGGCATTTATTGACTCCTGCTTGCAGGGCTGAGAACTGGGAAAGGTGGTAATTCCAGCATCTTGTTTCATTGATTTCCATAGGATTTAAATATGACTAAAGGAGTGGTATAACGGTTAATTCTGCAGTGCTAGAGCTAACCATGACAGTCCCAAGTCATGTCCTCAATGCAAGTAAATAGCACAAGGCCCAGTTTATTAGGATCAGTATGCTCCTACATAAAGTTTCTTGGTGCAAAGCCGCATTGAGTGCAATGAAATTTATTTCTGGCTGCATAAGTACAACTTGCAAAACACACTGAGCTTTAACAAAATCTTCAGCCAGTGCAAATGCAGCTTTAGTTTTAATTAGAAATGCAAACAATATTGCACAGGAGTGTTACCATTCAAATTACTAATGTGCAGTAGGAACCCCATCAAAGTAATGAAATGTGTGGCCTTCCTTGGTTACTTCCCTTGTTCTCTTGACCTCCTCCATTCTAACGTTACGAAGAAACTTGAATGAGGCAAGAATAAGGGTGTAAATTAACTGGACACCCCTGCAGATAATATCAACACTCTGGTTCTGCAAAACGTCCAGGAATTAGATGCTTCTCTACATTCTCCTTTCAGCACACCACAGGACTAAAGTTTAACCAGTTCCATGTGTTTGTGATTTCCTCTGGTTAGCATATGTAACAACACCCAGAACTTAATTGTGTGCATATTTCAAGTCTCCACCTCTCCTCAATTGCTGCTCAAAATAATGCATACTTTTTTTAAAAAAAAAAAACTGCCTGATAGAGCCATTTCCTTTTCTCTCACTTTTGTTTTGTTACACACACACACACACACACACACACACACACACGTAAGACAGAATTAAATGACATGGGTAAGGATATAAGGGGAACAGTTGAAGTTCTAACGAGGTCCTTGTGGATGGCATAATGACCCGCAGAGAATCTTGTGGTAGATAAATAGGTATGAAAAGCAATAAATCACGAGATTCTGAGAGAAATAAAGTTATACCAAGTTCAATATATGAAGGTGATGAATCAGGAAATAGAATGGAAAATTAAACAGATGAGACAAAGGACATTTGAATCGGCCAATTTGACAATTTCCTGCAATGATCGGTGCTTAGAAAGCCTATGATTCAGTTCCAGGAGATATTGGTGACAGGCGCTGTAAGGCAAATACTGCTTCAGCCTACCAAGAAATTCCTCTTGAAAGAAATTTGTCTCTCACCTGAGGGATAATTACCTCCTGTACCTGGAAATGCTTCATTTCAAATTACTGTGGACTTGACTGTTCACATAATTTCACTCTCTGTGCTTATGTGCACATTCCACATGTACTAATCCAGGGATTCAAAGGTGAAAAGTAGGCGAATAGGTAAGCAATGGCGGCGGTGGGGGGAGAATGGTGGGGCCAGAATGCACAAACTTTTCAAGGCTAACTTTACTGAAGCTGCATAGGCAGACCAAGCAGCTACTCACAGGCAGGAGAAGGGATGGCGGGCACAATTCAAGAGGCAGCTGCTATTCTGTAATCAGCTTTTTGCCAAATTGCAGTCAAATTCCTCGGATGTGACCCAGGCGTGTCCATCCACGTCCATCGCATGTCCTACTTGGCTACCTACATCCCATGCCTCCTGTGGCTGCTCAAGACGGCCACTTGCAGTCCCATAACAACCCAGCGGTGGCCAGTGGCGGCCCCTTCGGTATCGGAGGGACTGATCCCCCTGCCTAGAAATATTGAGGGGGCTGAAGCCCCATATACCCGTTACCCCTGCTTTCTTGTATCTTTTGGTTTAGAAAGGGGTCCTTACTGTCACAGTTGCTTCTCTCATAGGAGATAGATGGTGAAGACTCCACCTGTTCTGATTCTCTCATGTCCCACTCTGCTACCTATGGTGTGTGCCTCCTGCAGCTGTAGGTGACTGTCATTTGCAGCCCCATAACTACAACCTGGCGATGGGGGATAGTGGGGGGGGGGGCGGGCTGAGCCCCCATGGCCAGGATTTAATCCAGCTGGGAATGGATTTAATAATCTTGTGTTTTCTGAGAATGCATGTAGCTGCCCCACCAGTTTGCCTGAGATGGGTGGGAGGAGTTATTAACATTCCAAATTCTCCTTCATCTTTCACTCACTGGCCCATCTGTGTGGTGGTCAAATTCCTCAATGTGACCTAGATGTGTTCATCCACATCTGTCGTAAGTCCCGCTCAGGTACCTACGCCCGGCGCCAAATGAATTGTTTGGTCCCATAGGCTGCATTAAGATGGGGTGAAAAACTAAGGATTTTGCTCTAGTTTGAGTTGCCAATCATTCTGGTTCCTTCCTCTTGGTTAAAAGTTGTTTATTTGTTTGGAAACCTGTTATGATACCCTGCAGAATGCAAATGGATTAAATCAAATTCCCCCCCTCCCCTCTCCTCTCCTCCATCTTCGCCTCCCCTGCCAGGCGTGGCCATTCATATTTGTCGCATGTCCCTCGTGGCTAACAGGGCCCTTGGCCTCCCACGGCTGCTGGTGACAGTCATTTGTGGCCACAGCAACAGCCTGGTGGTGGGGGATGGCGGTCCCCTCAATACTGGGGGGACTGAGCACCCTTCCTAGAAATATTGAGGGGGCTAAAGCCCTGGGTGTCTACGAGGTCTGCCCTGCCTTGTACCTGCAGTCAGTCATTCCGGCCAACTGAGGCAACAAGTCCTCAGTAGAGAATCAGCTCTGCTGGGATCATTGGAATTCTGCAAATAGCAGGGGCATCAGTGCCTTGGTACTTCATCCTCTGTTGGGTTCCTCATCGCCTTTTACAAAGGAAATGGGGCTGCTGCAGTTGGACAGTTGCCTTATTTGGTCATATGGCACAAATGGTTGGAGGCCCATGGTCTTAAAGCTTAAGACATGCCTGCAAGGAGGTGTGGGCCAGCTCTGACACAGAGCACTCTGCACCCAAATGGCAGGAAATGCAATCAAACTTCCGAATCTGAACTACACACAGGCTAACACCAGGCAGGCCGCAGAAGAAGGATCTTTCTTGTATCTTTTTGTTTACAAGGGGTCCTTGCACAAGCTATTTCCGATGCTCCTCTGACCCGGAAGTGACCGGAAATAGCATGTGCGCACGCATATGGGCAAGCACTACCCCGCACTCTGGCCTGCTGTGCGATCGGCACTGGAGACACTGGACCGAGGCACAGTAAGTTTGCTGACCCCTGTCCTAGACCAGTCACAGGGGAGTGGCAGGTTTGCCACCATCTTTTTACTTGAATTGTGGCCAATCCAAACAGGCCAAGTTGACAGGCCTTTAGACCCGATAAAGGTTGTCTGTATCTGAACCCAGGCTCCACAGTTGGTTGCAGAAAAACCCTCCTTATCCCCCCCCCATTTAATGATGCTGTGTGTTTATGTAAGCTAACATTGTCCTTCTAGGGCACTGCATTCCTTGGCTTTGTTGTGGTCCAATAATGGTTGCCATTTTCAGAGCCAGGAAGGAATTTTCCTCCAAACAGATTGACCCCGTTTGGAGGTTTTGTCTTCACCATAGCGATAGTCATAACTTTGGTGGATAAGGCATTGAAGGAGCATGTGATATGATGAGAGAAGCCCATCCTTAAGTTGCACTGGTTAAACTGCTTGAAATCCACATTGTAGATGTGATCTTGCAAAGAGAAGGCATGCTTCCACATGCCCTGCTCAAAAGCTGCAATGAGTGAAAAAGGCTCTTCATACTCTATCCATTTCCTTCCAGTAAGCCTACCATTGTTGACAAAGGAATCGGGGGTGCTGCAGTTGGACAGTTGCCTTGCTTGGTCAGATGGCCCAAATGGCTGGAGCACCATGGTATTTAAGGCATGCCTGCAAGGAGGTGCGGCCAGCTCTGACACAGAGCACTCTGCACCCAAATGGCAGGAAATGCAATCAAACTTCCGAATCTGAACTACACACAGGCAGGCCCCAGAAGAAGGATCTTTCTTGAATCTTTTGCTTTAAAACATATTAAAAGGACACTAAAACATGGGCATTAAAACTCTGGGCGGCTTCCAACAAAATCTTAAAATACAATAGTTCGTCAAACATTAAAAGCTTCCCTAAATTTAATGTTTTCCCTTGCTGGTTTGTTGCATTGAATTTGATTCAGAGCAATGGGCCTGTTGTGACATATTATCAGATAACATTGGACAACATTGCTTTTCACATATTTCTGTTCCCTCATTAAAATGGAAGCAAAGAACTAAAGGACTCCTGGATGGTTAAGTCTAATAAAATTTGACTATGTTTCTAATAAAATTCGACTTCGATTTCTTGTCCACGAAGAACACTGGGCTCCCCCCTGCCGCCTTGGATTCCCTGATGAATCCTCTCTTTAGATTTTTCTCGATAAAGTCCTTCAGGTCCTTGATCTCTCGCTCCGACATGGAATAGAGCTTGCCCACCGGCAGCGTGGCCCCCGGGATCCGGTTGATCTGGCAATCATACGGTTGATGCGGTGGCAACGTGTCAGCCTCCCTCTCGCTGAACACCTCCTGTAGGTCCCGATAATACGGAGGAATTTCGGTTGTCCCTGCTTTGCATGCTGCTGCCATCCCGGCCTCCAACCGTCAAGGTAGCTCTAGGCCCAGGCAGTTCTCCATGCAGTGCGCCGACCCAAAAATCAGTGACCGTTGATGCCAGGAGACCACCGGATCGTGCAAGGCCAACCAGCTCATGCCCAGTATGATAGGCGGACCCGCCAACGTGGCCACGTGAAAGGCGATGACCTCGGAGTGGATAGACACCCGCATCCTCATGGGAGGCGTTTGATGGGTCACTTCACCTCCCAACAGTTCTCTCCCATCAATTGTAGTGACTTGCAGCGGAAAATCCAAAGGCCTCAGGTTCAGTTGGTGCTGCTCTGCAAACTCCTTGAAGAAGAAGAAGAGGAGGAGTTTGGATTTGATATCCCGCCTTTCACTCCCCTTCAGGAGTCTCAAAGCGGCTAACAATCTCCTTTCCCTTCCTCCCCCACAACAAACACTCTGTGAGGTGAGTGGGGCTGGCCCAAGGTCACCCAGCAGCTGCATGTGGAGGAGCGGAGACGCGAACCCGGTTCCCCAGATTACGTGACCACTACACCACACTGGCTCTCCAAAAATGACGCCGAAGCTCCGGAATCAACCAAAGCCAACTCCTCCACCGCGTGGCCATTCGGGAGCTCTAGGACCACCTTCAACATTATGCTTGCTTTGGGGTGTCCGAGCCGAGGACTTTCGCTGTTGCTCCCGCCTGGCTGTTTTTTTTTTAAAAAAATATATTTTATTAGAGTTTTCCAAATTATAACAAGAAAAATGAAAAAGAAAAAAGAAAATACAAAAAAGAAAAACATACAAAATAAAAACAGTTAAAAACACATTAATTTTCATAACATATCTTCCGTACACTTATTTTCCCAGACCTCCTCATACCTCCCTTTTTTGTATTCCAGTTCAATTTGTTAGTTCAGCAAATTCTTACCATCAAGTTTTTACCCTATTCTAATCTTTCATTACATTACCTTACTCTATTCTCCTCATTGTCCTATAAAAACCTTAACCTAAATTTTATTTTTATTTTATTTTTTTATAATATTTTATTAGGTTTTATCAATAGAAAAGTTTAGAAAAATACAAAAACGAAAAAGATACAAAATTACAAAATGCAAAAATACAAACATTAAACACAAAGAAAGAAAAAGAAAAACACATATAAAAGAAAAACAAAAATTCCCTCTTTCTTAATTTCTCATCTTTAGTTAACTTATTTTCCTGACTTCCTCACGTCTCCCATTTTTGTATCCTTTTTAAAGATTGGTTCAGCAAATTCATGTCCTATTAGTTTATCTATTATTAATCCCATCTTACATTTTACCTTGTTGCTAGAACCCCTTCAATTCATTTCAATGTCATCAGCATTCAAAAATTTTGCAATATTTCTGCAAATAAGTTTTAAATTTCCTCCAATCTTCTTCCACCAACTCTTCTCCCTGGTCTCGGATTCTGCTAGTCATTTCCGCCATCTCCATATAGTCTATTAGTTGCATCTGCCATTCTTCCAAGGTGGGTAGGTGTGCTGGTCCCGGGGGTAAGGTACCGTGAGTGTAGCAGAGTCCACACGAAGAGGGGCGAGGTCCGATGCAGAGAGCCGGGCAGGGAACAGGAACGCTGGAACAGAAGGCTGAGCAGGTAACAGGAACGCCGGATGGTCGGGAACAGGAGTACTGGATAGTCAGGAACAGGAAGCCGAGCAGGGATCAAGAACACAGGAAGGTCCGTAGCCAACAACGACGTTGCTCCCGCAACCTGGGGCCGGCCTGACTGGGCTTTTATCCTCTTCTAAGGTCAGGGGTGGTCCCGACCCCCAGGAGCCCCGCCTCCTCTGGCCTTAAGGCGAGCACTCCTCCTGGGGGCAACCAGTTCCCTTCGCCTCTCTGCCCTAAGCCTCTGCAGATCAGGAGAGGCCGAAGGGTTACTGGGCCCTGGAGGAGGCTCACCTGTGGCCACTGAGTCATCAAGCCCCTCTGGGGCCAGAAGGACTTCACCTGGGGCCAGCTCCTGATGCACTGCCACAGGTGCAGGCTCCTCAGCATCTAGGCCTTGCCCCAGTTCAGCCGGCCCTGGAGGCGGGGACTCCTGTGCAGGCTGGGATTCCTCTGTTTCATCCTCCGAATCGGAATCCCAGGCCATCACACCATCCCCCCTCCCAGGCCCCCCCCTCAACCGAGGGTCCGGACCCGGCTTGCCGGGGTACGTCGCATGGAACTCTCGGAGGCAGGCAGGTGCGTGGACGTTGGCCACTGGTTCCCAGGAACGGTCCTCCGGTCCGTACCCCTTCCAGTCAATGAGATACTGCAGCTTTCCCCTGCGGTATCGGGAGTCCAGGATGCGTTCCACCTCGTACTCAGGCTCTCCCCGAACCAACACTGGCTGCGGTCGGGGACGGTTCGGGTGGAACTCGTCGGGTGGGGCCACCGGACTCAAAAGGGACCTGTGGAAGACCGGGTGAACCTTCAGGGTTGCGGGTAACCGGAGACGGAATGCCACAGGAGAGACTTGGTCTACGATAGGGAACGGGCCGGTGAAGCGGGCGTCCAACTTCCGCGAAGGTCGAGAGGGGTGGAGATGGCGAGTGGAGAGCCAAACCAGGTCACCGACGCGAAGTTCCAGCCCCACCTGGCGGTGACGGTCGGCCTGGGCTTTGTACGCTTCCTTGGCCTGGTGCAGTTGCTCCACCAAAAGCTGTTGCTGGGACTGGAGCTCTTGAAGCCACTCCGTCACTGCCGGGACCGCGGATGCCGGCAGCACCTCTGGAAACAGCCGTGGATGATACCCATAACTGGCCTGGAACGGGGTCTGCTGGGTGGACGCATTCACCGCGTTGTTATAGGCGAACTCCGCCAATGCCAGGTGGTCGACCCAGTCATCCTGCTGGTAGCTGCAGTAACACCGGAGGTACTGCTCCAGCACCGCGTTCGCCCGTTCCGTCTGGCCATCGGTCTGTGGGTGGTAGGCTGACGAGAGGCAGACCTCTGTCCCGAGGGTCTGGTGTAATGCTCGCCAGAACCGGGATGTGAACTGAACTCCCCGGTCGGACACCACGCGCTCAGGTAGTCCATGCAGGCGGAAGACATGCTGAAGGTACAGCTGAGCAGTTTCCTTGGCTGTGGGTACAGATGGACAGGGAGCGCAGTGTACCATCTTGGTGAAATGGTCGGAGAAAACCAGAAGGCAGGTACAGCCACGAGACGAGGGTAAGTCCACTACAAAGTCCAACGAAACCGTGTGCCAAGGGCGCGGTGGAACTGGCAATGGCTGAAGTAGGCCGGGGGGTCGCCCGGTAGAACCCTTGGCGCGGCGACAGACATCACAACCGGATGTCGTGCCCCCTCAAGATGATGGCGCCAGACCTCAAAGGCTACCTTGATGGCCAGTAGTTCCCGCTCCCACACAGTATAGTTACGCTCCGCTGGTAGGAGCTGGCGGGAATAGAAGGCACAGGGTAAGAGTGGCGCTTCAGGACCAATCTGTTGAGACAAGACGGCACCGAGAGCCGTACTGGAGGCGTCGGTCTCCACCACAAAGGGTCGAGAGGGGTCAGGATGTTGTAAGATTGGTGCCCTCTGGAAACAGGCCTTCAACCCCTGAAACGCCTCCTCTGCCTCCTTGTCCCAGGAAAACGGCGTCTTTGGGCGCAGTAGCCGGGTCAACGGGGTGGTGCGATGAGCATAATCAGCGATGAAGGTCCGGTAGTAATTGGCGAACCCCAGGAAACGTTGTAGGTCCTTGCGGTTCCGGGGTGCCGCCCATTCTTGAACCGCTGTCACCTTCCCCGGGTCCATTTGCACCCCATCCGGGGAGAGACGGTGACCAAGGAAGTCCACAGTCCGCTGATGGAACTCGCACTTGCTGAGCTTTGCGTACAAACGGTGCTCACGCAAGCGTTGCAGCACGGTCCGGACATGTCCCTCATGGCGAGCCGGGTCACGGGAGTAAATCAGTATGTCATCCAAATACACCACCACGTACTTGTCTAACAAGTCCTGAAACACGTGGTTGATGTAGCGTTGGAACACAGCAGGCGCGTTGCACAAACCGAACGGCATAACCAAATATTCGAACTGCCCGTACCGGGTCCCAAACGCTGTCTTCCACTCATCCCCGGCTCGGATCCAAATCAAGTTGTAGGCCCCCCGGAGGTCCAGCTTGGTGAACACCTGTGCCCCTTGCACCCGCTCCAGCAGCTCCGAGATAAGGGGCAAGGGGTACCGATCTGGGACGGTAATTTTGTTCAGGGCTCGGTAGTCATGGCAAGGGCGGAGTTCCCCACATTTCTTCTTAACGAAAAGCACTGGTGCCGCGGTAGGCGAGGTGGAAGGCCTAATGAACCCACGCTCCAGGTTCTTGCGCAAGAAGTCCTGCAAAGCCTCGCGCTCTGGCTCTGTTAGAGAATATAAGCGACTCACTGGTAAAGGCGCTCCGGGTTGGAGGTCTATGCCGCAGTCAAAAGGCCGATGCGGCGGCAGCTGGTCTGCCCCCCGTTCCTCGAACACGTCCTGGTAGTCCTGATACACGGCTGGGAGCGTGGGTGCTGCCTCCTCTGAGGGCGCGGCCGCCAGCGTCCCTGATTGAGCATGGGAACATGGGTCTGGGAAGTGCACGGTCCGTTTGACCCAGTCAATCTGAACGTTGTGGGCTTCCAGCCAGTCCATCCCGAGCACCAGGGGGAAGCGGGGCATAGAGGCAATGTCCAAAGTGCGCAACTCCCGGTGCTGCTGGAAACACAGGACCAGGGGCTGGGTCTCCTGAGTAACGGCACCTGAACACAGAAGTCGTCCGTCAATCGCTTCCACCTGGACCGGTACTGGCTTGTTCCGAAGTGGCACCTGATGATGGGCGGCAAAAGCAGCGTCCATATAGGAGCGGGTTGCCCCTGAATCTACCAAAGCATGGGTGTGGATCCAGGGCCCACCTGGAGGGTATAAACGTACCGAAACCATAAGATGTTGCAAGTCCATTGGTGCAGGCCCATTCTGCGCGGTTTGGGACCCCCGGTAGCTAGGGCCATCAGCTACTGGGGTTTGGCGGTTTCCCTGCGGCTGGCGTTTCTCAGGGCAAGACCGAGCGAAGTGTCCACTTCCGCCACAGTAAAGACAGAGATTTCCCTCCCGACGCCGCGCCTTCTCTGCGGGGGAAAGGCGTGGCCGCACTGCCCCGAGCTGCATAGGCTCCTCCGTTAAATCAGTTGTGACCGTGGGGCTGCCGGAAAACGCTGGTGCCGTGAACTGGAAGTGCCGGCGACCCTGGGCCTGACGACGATCCTCCAACCGGTCGTCTATTTGTAGACTCCGTTGAATGAGAGTGTCTAGCGTGGTGGGGCATTCCATTGTGGCCAACTGATCCAGTACCTCGTCCGAAAGCCCTTCGAGATACTGGTCCCGCAGTGCCGAATCATTCCAGGTCAAGTCCTGTGCCAACAGCCGAAACTCCGTGGTATATGCGGCCACCGTGGACTTGCCCTGTTTCAAACGCCGAATCGCCCGGTTGGCTTGACTCCCTTTCTGGGGGTTGCCGAACGCGGCCTCCAAACGATTGCAAAACCCCGTATAGTCTGCCAGCAAGGGGGAGTCTTGCCTGAGTAGCGGCAATGCCCACTTGGCCGCCTGGTCCTTTAACAAACTAATCAAAAAGTGCACCTTGGTGCGGTCGTCAGGGAAGTTCCGGGCTCGCCCCTGAATATACAGCTTGGCCTGGGCCAGGAACATGGGAAAGCTGGCCGGGGCTCCATCAAATTTCTCAGGTAAAGCCACTGGGTACTTGCCAGGCGCCGGGGCGTCGGCCCCAGGAGCCGGTAGGGCTTCCAAGCGTTGCTGAAGTGCCACAACCGCGTCACTGAGCTGCTGCATGGTGTGAGTCAAGGCCTGGTTCTCCTGGGCCAAAGTCACCAGTGCAGCCGCCTGGTCAGCCATGGCCTCTGGCTCTTCCCGAATGCACCCCTACGAAGGGGGAGTGCGGGTGTGGCGGGAGCAAACTGTGCTGGTCCCGGGGGTAAGGTACCGTGAGTGTAGCAGAGTCCACACGAAGAGGGGCGAGGTCCGATGCAGAGAGCCGGGCGGGGAACAGGAACGCTGGAACAGAAGGCTGAGCAGGTAACAGGAACGCCAGATGGTCGGGAACAGGAGGCCGAGCAGGGAACAGGAGTACTGGATAGTCAGGAACAGGAAGCCGAGCAGGGATCAAGAACACAGGAAGGTCCGTAGCCAACAACGACGTTGCTCCCGCAACCTGGGGCCGGCCTGACTGGGCTTTTATCCTCTTCTAAGGTCAGGGGCGGTCCCGACCCCCAGGAGCCCCGCCTCCTCTGGCCTTAAGGCGAGCACTCCTCCTGGGGGCAACCAGTTCCCTTCGCCTCTCTGCCCTAAGCCTCTGCAGATCAGGAGAGGCCGAAGGGTTACTGGGCCCTGGAGGAGGCTCACCTGTGGCCACTGAGTCATCAAGCCCCTCTGGGGCCAGAAGGACTTCACCTGGGGCCAGCTCCTGATGCACTGCCACAGGTGCAGTCTCCTCAGCATCTAGGCCTTGCCCCAGTTCAGCCGGCCCTGGAGGCGGGGACTCCTGTGCAGGCTGGGATTCCTCTGTTTCATCCTCCGAATCGGAATCCCAGGCCATCACAGTAGGTCTTGTGTCTTCCAATGCTTTGCGATGAGAATTCTTGCTGCTGCTGTAGCATACATAAAAAACGTTCTATCCTTCTTTAACACCGATTGGCCAACTATGCCCAGGAGAAAGGCCTCTGGTTTCTTCGGGAAAATATATTTAAATACCTTTATCAGTTCATTATATATCATTTCCCAGAAAGCCTTAATCCTTGGGCACGTCCACCAAAGGTGAAAAAATGTACCTTCAATTTCTTTACATTTCCAACATTTGTTATCGGGCAAGTAATATATTTTTGCAAGCTTGACTGGAGTCATGTACCACCTGTACATCATTTTCATAATATTCTCTCTTAGGGCATTACATGCCGTGAATTTAATCCTGGTGGTCCACAACTTCTCCCAGTCAGCAAACATAATGTTATAGCCTATATCTTGTGCCCATTTTATCATTGCAGATTTTACCGCTTCTTCCTCAGTATTCCATTTCAACAGCAGATTATACATTCTTGATAGTATCTTAGCATTGGGTTCTAACAATTCTGTTTCTAACTTTGATTTTTCCACCTGGAAACCAATTTTTTTTATCCAAGTTATAAACCTCTCTTATTTGAAAGTAATGTAACCAGTCTCACACCTTCTCTTTAAGTTTGTCATAGCTCTGCAATTTCAGTTTGTCACCTTCCTGTTCTAGAATTTCCCAATATTTTGGCCATTTAACCTCCATGTTGAGTTTTTTCAAAGCTTTCGCTTCCATAGGTGATAGCCACCTTGGGGTTTTACTCTCCAGAAAATCTTTGTACCTTGTCCAGACATTAAACAATGCTTTCCTGACAATATGGTTTTTAAATGCCTTATGTGCTTTTACCTTGCCATACCATAAATATGCATGGCACCCAAATATGTTATCATACCCTTCAAGATCCAAAACATCTGTATTCTCAAGAAGTAGCCATTCCTTCAGCCAGCAAAAGGCTGCTGACTCATAATAAAGTTTAAAGTCTGGCAGGGCAAACCCCCCTCTGTCTTTGGCATCAGTAAGGATCTTAAATTTTATTCTGGGCTTTTTGCCCTGCCAGACAAATCTAGATATATCTCTTTGCCACTTCTTGAAACAGTCCATCTTATCAATAATTTGCAATATTCACCCCCAGGTATTTTACCTTCTTTACTAATGTTAAGTCTGTCTCTTTCTGAAACCTCTCTTTCTCTATTGGCATCAATTTTTTCTCCAAAACCTTAGTTTTCAATTTGTTCAATTTAAAGCCTGCCACTTGACCAAAATCCTGGATTACTTCTAGGGCCCTCTTAGTGCTGGATATCGACTCCTGTAATGTCATAACGAGATCATCTGCAAAAGATTTAAGTTTGTATTGTTTAACTCCGACCTGAATACCTTGAATCAAATGGTCCCTTCTAATCATGTTTAGCAAAACCTCCAGGACCGAAATGAAAAGCAATGGGGAAATTGGGCAACCTTGTCGTGTCCCTTTCTCTATTTTAAACTCTTCTGTAACCACATTGTTTACTATCAATTTAGCTTTTTGTTCAGAATATATCGCACCTATACCATTTTCAAAGTTTTGTCCAACCCCCATCCCCTGAAGATTTTTCTTCATAAAACTCCAGGAAATGTTGTCAAAGGCTTTCTCCGCATCTACGAAAATCAAGACTGCTTTTGTGTTAATGTTCACCTGCAGCTTTTCCAGAATGTTAATTATATTCCTCGTATTGTCCGATAGATGTCTTCCAGGGAGAAAGCCGGCCTGGTCTTTATGTATCACCTCTGCCAAAACTTTTTTCAGTCTTCTAGCCAATATATCTGCAAAGATTTTATAATCCATGTTAAGTAGGGATATGGGGCGATAGTTCTTAAGTTGTGTCTTTTCAGACTCAGTTTTCGGTATAAGTGTGATATAAGCTTCTTTCCACGTCTCCGGCGCCTTTTCCCCGTCCATAATTTCATTGCAAACCTCCTTTAATGGTTGAATTACCGTATTTTTCGCTCTATAACACGCTCCCAACCATAACACGCACATAGTTTTTAGAGGAGGAAAACAAGAAAAAAAATTCTAAACGAAACAGTGGATGTATGATTTTTGTGGTTCATGCTGTGGCCACAGACATGTGATCTGACGGTGAGTTTGGGGTAGCCCAATGCAAAAATCCTGAGGATCTATGTGGATCCGTGCTTTGTAACCACGTTTTTGCACCACTGCGACCCCAGGCAACAGTGGGTGTGTGATTTATTTGGTACAAGCTGTAGCCATGGACATGCTATGTGATCTGATGGTGAATTTGGGGTGACCCAGTGCAAAAATCTGAGGATCCATGTGGATCCATGCTCTGTAACCACGTGAATGAAGGAACTGTCAGTAATGTATGGTATCTCCAATACAGTGATGAAGGAAGAGGAGGGGGGGCTCACACTTGTCCTAGGCAAAGCAGCCAACTCCTATAGGCCTAGGTGCCTTCACCCCCCCCATTAAATATTTGAGGGAGTCATCCCCCACCCCCATTGTGGTATGTGAGTGGGGCTTACCTGGCTGTCCCCCAATATTTTTTGAAGCTGGAAGAGGGAGGGAGGGAGGGAAGGAAGGAAGAGAGAGGGGGAACTCACATTTGTGCAGCTGCCTTGCCTCGAACCGGAGCAAAAAGAGGAGGAGGAGACTCAGGGACATGAGCCTTGTAAGCTGCTTTGTTTGAATTTACCTGTGAGGTGCTGGGGGAGGGACGGAAGGGGAATGCCCCACCTCTCCAAAAGCCATAGAGCAGGCAGACAGGAGGAAGAGAGGCTGTCTCCCTTTCCCCACCTTGGCTTTTACACGTGCAGCTCTTGCCGGCTTCCGAGCGCTCACCTCTCCAAAAAGCCATAGAGCAGGCAGACAGGAGGAAGAGAGGCTGTCTCCTTTTCCCCACCTTGGCTTTTACACGTGCAGCTCTTGCCGGCTTCCGAGCTGCCTCCCTTCTACCACCTCGCCAAAAAGCCATAGAGCAGGCAGACAGGAGGAAGAGAGGCTGTCTCCCGACACTCAGCTGTTGCTCAGCTGTTGCCGGCTTCTCAGCAAGCCAAGCGGAGGAAGAGAGGCTGCGGAACAGCCAGCAAGAGTGGCTCCTCCTGCCTGCATTCGCTCCATAACACGCAGACACATTTCCCTTTACCTTTTAGGGGGGGGAAACTGAGTGTTATGGTGCGAAAAGTACGGTAAATAGTCTTTCAAAGTTCTGTAATACTTGGAGGTTAATCCATCAGGCCCTGGAGATTTGCCCAGTTGCATATTCTGAATCACGCCTTCCACCTCTTGTTCAGTTATTTTGTAATTCAATAATACTTTGTTTTCTTGAGAAATTTTTTGTAATCCATTAGTTTTCAGAAATTGATCAATTTTCGACTCAATCTGCGGCCCTTGTGTATAGAGTTGTTTAAAATATCTCTGGAAGCAGCTTCTAATCTGTGGATTCTGAATATTCTTTCCATCCACTTCAAGATTGGTAACCGTGTTTAGTTTTTGTCTCTTCTTCAGCTGCCATGCTGAAGCTGTTGCTTTCCACATTTATTAGCTGATTCGAAGGTCTTTTGTCTCATCTGTTTAACTTTCCATTCAATGTGCTGATTTATCATTTTCATATATTGTACTTGATATGACTTAATTTCTCTCAAAATCTCTTGTGATTTTGGTTTAGCTCTAAGTTTTTTCTCTCCTTCTCTTATTTTCTCCAAAATCTTCTCTTTTTTCTCATTTTGGGTTCTCCTTTTTATTGCATTTTGCTGAATCAAAAACCCTCTCATTACGGCTTTGCTTGCGTCCCAGATTGTTCTTTTTTCCACTGTGGTCTTCAGATTTATCTCAAAATAGTCTTTTATAATTTTTTGGGCCTTCTTGGTGATTTCTGGATCTCTAAACAAGGTGTCGTTCATCCTCCATCTGAAGGAACCAGTCAATGTTGGTTTCATTTCCATTTTCACAGGATTATGGTCGGAGCAAGTTTTTGGGCAGATTTCCACTTTTCGGATCTTAGGAGCCATTCCTCTGGTTATCCAGATTTGGTCAATCCTTGTCCAAGTCTTTTGGGCTTCAGAAAAGAATGTCCCCTCTCTACCTAGGGGGTTCTTAGTTCTCCAGATGTCAATTAAGTCCATATTGTCTGTCATTTCAAAAAAAGTTTTCGGTAGTCTTCCGTCTTTTGTCACCACTTGTCTTTGTGACTTATCCATATTTGTCGATACCACTCCATTCATATCTCCAAACATAATGATGTTAAAGTCCATAAAGTCCAACAATGTCTCATGCAGTTTCTTATAAAATTCTGATTTCCCCTCATTTGGTGCATATATCCCTACTATCAAGAATTTCTCACCTTGAAATTGTATTTCAATAGCCACAAATCTTCCTTGGTCATCTTTAAAGACAAATTTAGGTGATAAACTTTCTTTTGCGTAAATCACCACTCCTCTCTTTTTAACTTTGTCTGATGAAATAAATTCTCGTCCTAATCTTTTGTTAATTAATACTTTCCTGTGTGTTCTAGTCACATGGGTTTCTTGCAAACATATCAAGTCCAATTTTTCCTTTTTCAATAGATGAAAGATTCTTTTCCTCTTATCGGGGGAGTTCAAACCTCGAATGTTCCAACTTAGTACCTGCAGAGACATTGTATGGTTATTCTGCTTCTCCTCCGACTGCTCCCAGTGCTTGTTCTTGGTCTGTGGGTGGTATCACTTCTGGTTTGTCCAGTCCCAGTGGTAGCTTTGCTAGGTCCAAAACTCCTGGTTTTAATTTTGGTTCTTTTCCCTCTGCCTCTTTTTGTAGATCTTCCTCGTGATCCTTCAGGAATCTCACTTTATCCTCCTCTGATCTTATCTTCACCTTTTTCCCTCTGTAAGTAAAAGACAGCCCCTGGGGAAATTCCCACCTGAAGATGACACTGTTTCTTCTTAACAAGTTCACCAGGTCTCCGTAGTTGGCTCTGAGGTCCAATAGATATTTTGGGATATCTTTAAAAATTTCTATCCTTGAATCCTCTATTTCCAATGATTTCTGGTAATGTAGGCCCAGTATTTTGTCCCTCTCTTCTTTAGATCTGAGTGTAATCAAACAATCTCTTACCTTGTTCTTTCTTCCCCCTTTATTCCCTTTGCCAAGTCTGAAGGCTGTCACTATCTTGAAATCTTTCTCTGGATCAAGGCCCCAGAATTCTTCAAATTCCTGTGTAAGAAAGTCACTCAGTTTGCCTTCTTCCAATTCCGGTACCGCCCTGATCCTTAAATTAACCTGTTTATCTCTCAATTCAATTAAGGACAGTTGTGCCTTATGGTCTTCTAATTGTTTATTAATTGGCTGTAATTTTCCTTCTACCGCCAGCACCTTTTCTTTAGCTTCGTCGGCAATTTTCCTTGTCAATTTAGATTCCTGCAACAATCGATCAACGGCCTGAGTATTGGAGCTGATAGTTGTAGTATTTAAGTCCATTTTAGCTGACAATTTTTCCAAAGCTCCAAATATTTTGTCTAATGATGCATTTAGTGTCTCTTCAGAGCCCGTACTTTTTGCTCCAGGCTGCCCAGTATCTTCTTTTTCTAGGACAGGAGGCACTACTATTTATTGTCTTCGTTGCTGCAGTCTAGTTTTTATCCTTGAAGGCTGGGGTTTTTCCTGATCCATTACTTTATCTTTAGAATTCAAGGGCACTCACACAGTCAAATTTCTTTTCTGCTGAGAAAGTTTCCAGGCCAGCTGTAATGGAAAATCCCCAGCTATATCCCAGGCCTCCTCTAGGGGAGCACCTTGGCAACAATGTTACTTTCAGGGCAACTTTTTTTTCCAAAAGCAGTCCTGCCCTTTTTAACTTTCACTTTTTCAATAAAAGGCAACAGTTACAAAGAGTCCTTTCCAGGTCAAATGCAGAGTGTTCACAAACAGTTACAAATGTTTATAAACGGTGCAACACTTTCTTACTGTCTCTGGCAGACCAATATCAGGGATTAAGCAGTGGTCTTTTTCCTCACTTTCTTATCCTCAAGTCCAAAATTTCCTTCTCCCCCTCACTCTAAGAGGGAGTTCTTGTATCTGGCACTAAAATTTAACTCCTCTTAGTTCTGCTTCCCCAGCTCTAGCTTCAAAAGTCTTTGCTTTAATCCTGTTTACAAAACCGGAAGACGGACTTCCTTTTTGCGCCTTCCCGCTTCAGTGCCAAATTCAAGTTCGTTGCGTCGATCAAAGGCAAGCCAATCCTTTGATCTCCCGATTCTTAGAAAGTCTTACTCACGGGTTGTAGTTTGAAAGCCGAAATCTCAAAGGAAAAAGGTCAGCGCTCTCCGGCATCAGCTGTGCAGCTTCACTCCGCAGAAGTAGCGATCAACTCTCAGCACCGCGCCACACACCCGTCTCGCTCCGGGACTCTTTGCCGAGTCCCTTCACCAAACGGGGGGGGGTGCAAAAGGTGCCCGCCGAGTCCCACGGTCGCAGGCTTCCCTTGCCTGCGGTTTTCGGAAGGGTCCCCCGCTTCGCTGTAGCAGGGAGACCCGATTTCTGCAGAGCTTCTCCCTCCGACTTATAGGGATTCCGCCATTGCCGATGGCGCCGCCTCCGGAAGTCTAACCTAAATCTTATTTTTAATAACTTCTCTTAACCATTATATTCTTTCCTAACCCCTTAAACTTTTATACCAGAGCCAAGCAGTTTCATTTCATACATCCATCTAGTATTCATCAATTATGTAGGATAATCCTAATAACAAAAAATAAAAAATAAAGATAAAGAAAATCTTCATCCAACGTCCCATCCCCGAGGTCCCGGGTTTGTCAGTCCATTTATCCCATTAAACTGGCACATTAACCTGGTGATCTTATATCCGAGGCTCTTAAATCTCTTCCACGTCCCTTCCACTGTTTTTCTTCATATTTTCTTTTCACTCGTGTGATCTCCAATTTAATAATGCTCCTTCCAACCAAAAGGTCCCTTTTCCACAGTCCAAACTGAGCTCCATGTAGTACTTAAAAGCATGTTTCAAAGCCCCTCCAAACTTTGGAATCCCCATATCTCCAAGCCTCTCACAGTCCACTACCAGACTCGGAAAGTCCATATGTCCCTGCTCAGGGGGGTCAATCCAACCCCCCATTTCCAGTCCAATCCAAACTTCTTCTTTCCGAGTCTGATTTTTTCGAAAGCCAGTTGCCAATTCCAAAGATTCATGTTCCTGCAGGGCCGCAACCTCCGTCTGTGGCTCCATTTCTGACTCCCAAGGTTCAGCAGAATCCTCTTCTTTCTTCTGTTCTAACAAGACACAATCTTGGTATAAATCCTGGGTAAACTCCATACTTTTTTTCTACTGCCTGTCCAAGATTTCCCACAGTCTGCTTAAGGTTCCCAACCAAGTCAGTCATCAAATTCATTCCCTCATGGAATTCTTCCAGTAGAGCATTTGTTTTGAGAAAAGCGCACAACAACATTTCTGAGTACATTGTCCTTCAAGGTCACCATTCAATTCCCACAGGTTATACTGTAACGGCTGGAAAATCCCTAGTTACAGTTTCACTATCTCCCCCTAGAGGGAAAACTTCTGTTACAAATCCAGCCCCAAAGTTTCTTTTACTTTTAGATACTTTGTCAATCGTTGTTATTTTTAAGTTGCAAAAAGAAACAGTGGAATCGCAGCTCCCCCCCCCCCTTCTTTTAACTATCTGTCAAACAGCTTCTGTCCTGGTCAATGAGCTTCAAACGTCAGTCCTGACACCCCGCTCCCTGGGTCAGGAGGGTGGAAAATTACTTTGTTTTAAACTTACTTCTGCAGGATAAAACAGTCCAAAGAAAGCACCCCCTTCTCCTCCTGCTGCCGAAGGGGGGGTTCAGCTATTTTAGATGATGAAATCCACTCCTTTAAAATGATTTTCAAAACTCTAGTTTACTTTGTCTTTGCTTTGTTCAAATTACAAAAAAAGGAAGGTTGACTTCCTGTTAGACCTTCCCGTTTCAGTACCGAATTGTAATGCATTTTTGAGTCCAATTCCTTTCTTTTCCCAGTTCCTTAAATTGTGGTTCGATTTTCCCGAGTTTAGGTACTCACAGTGGTTGTTTTTAGAATCCAAATTGTCCAAGAAGAAGGCAGCGCTCTCCGGCAGCGGCTGTGCGGCTTCACTCCACGGAAATAGCGGTAGACTCTCAGCACCGCGCCACTTCCCCCTCTTCGCTTCGGAGCCCGTTATTGGGCTCCTTTGCGGGTTGGGGGGGGCGCTAAGGGTGCCCGCCGAGTCCCAAGGTCACAGGCTTCATCCACCTGCGATTTCTAAAGGGTCCCCGCTTCGCCGTAGCGGGAAAGACCCGTTTCGCGCAGAGCTTGTCCCTCCGTTTCAGAGGGAGTCCGCCATTGCCGGTGGCGCCACCCCGGAAGTGCTCCCGCCTAGCTGTTGCCTTGGTTCACCACCAGCCAGGCTTCCTCGTTTCCCGAAGTCTGGGGTTCCTCTGCCTCTGCCTGCTGGGTGGCCCCAACCATTCCCTGTGTGCTGGTCCCGGGGGGAGGTTACAGTGAGGTGTGGTCAGAGTCCGGTCCTGGGTCGAGGCTCTGGAGACTGTCCACCCAAGGGCGAAGCGGGGTCCAAAGCGAGGGGCCGGGCAAGGTCGAGAACTCTGGAAGAACAGGTCTGGGTGCTGGCAGAAACAGGTTTCCAACGACGTTGCTCCCGCAACCTGGGACCGGGCTGACTGGCCTTTATCTTCTCTGAGGCCAGGGGCGGTCCCGGCCCACAGGTGACCCGCCTCTCCTGGCCTTAAGGCGAGCACTCGTCCTGAGAGAACCCAGTTCCCTCCGCCTCTCTGCCCTGAGCTTCTGCAGCTCAGGAGAGGCTGGAGGGTTACTGGACCCAGGGGGAGGCTCACCTTCCCCTGACAGGGCTGGGAGAGGCACACCTGTAGGCAATTGGTCCTCAATCACCTCCGGAGCCAGAGTGGATTCATCTGGTGTCTGCTCCTGAGGATCCGGCACAGGTGCAGGCGCTTCAGATTCAAGGCCCTGCCCCGGCTCAGCCGGCCTTGGAGGAGGGGACTCCTGTGCAGGCTGGGATTCCTCCGGTTCAGTCTCTGAATCAGATTCCCAGGCCATCACACCCTGCCAGTTACGACGCTCCGGACACACTCTGGCAAAGTGCCCCGTTTTCTGACAGAAAAAAAGATCTCTTGGCAGCTTGCCAGTCTTTCTTCTCTTTGCCACCCGGCCGTTGAGCTTTCGAACCTTCCTGCGCACGGGCTGAGTCTATTTCCATGGGCTCCGGCTGTTGTTGACCTTCGGAAGCAGCTGCCAGCATTTCAGGAATGTGGTTACCATGGAAACTCCGGCCCTTGCCCTTTTTCCTTTCCCGCAGTCTGGCTTCCTGCCTCAGCCCCACCGCAAGAGCAGCCTTCGTTAACTCACCCATATCCTTTGGACGGGGGGCCCTAGCAAGCTCATCCTTAACTTCGGCGTTCAGTCCAGCCTTAAACAAAGCTTGCACAGGCTCTGATTCCAAATCCCATCCCAGTTTGTGCACAAGCATAGCGAATTCTGACCAGTAACTACGCACCGTAGATTTGCCTTGCTTCAAAGCCAAAAGCTCCTCCTGCGTCTTGTCAATTAAACTTTGATCTGCGTAGATAAAGTCCATCGCTTGCCAAAACTTAGGCAGACTTCGATGCGCTTCATTATTAGAGGCAATTAACGGCCTGACCCAACTTTTAGCCCACCCACCCCCGACAGGAGCCTAATTATGTGAGCAACTTTCTGAGCATCGTTGGCAAACTGAGCTGCTTCAAGCTCCAAAAAATATTTCATCTCCGTCTTAAAATCACAATAAGCCTCCGGATCGCCATTAAACTTTTCCACCCACGCACCTTTGCCCCTCGCTAGTAGCCCACCTGTGGCTCCACCTTGAGCAGCTCTGCATTCCTCCAGACGCGACTGCAGGTCCAGTCCGGCATTCCGCTTACGCAGCTCAGAAAGCTCCTTCTCCATTTTCTGCTTTTAGTTCCTCTCTCTAGCTTTCAGCAGAAGAGTCGAGTCATGCTGTAAGGAGTGGGTGCTGCCAAAGCTAGCAGAGATAACGTTCCAGGCTCACAGCCATTTCTGTTCTGAAGATTTATTTGCACAGACATCTTTAACGCCTGCTTGGCCTTGTCAGTTAATAGCGCAGTTTACTTTACTACTGTTTACTTTGCTAAGGAAGCCAACGACAAACTGTTTGGTGTTGATGGGTCACTATTGGAGAGGTAGCTCAAAGCTTAGGTGGTGTACCCCCAGATTTTTGAAGAAAAATTCAGTGGTGCATCCCGGGGTATCAGCCCACGTGTAGTTCAGATTCTGCAGTTTGATTGCACCCACATGGCAGCAAATGCATCGTGCTCTGTGTCAGAGCTGGCCCACACCTCCTTGCAGGCATGTCTTAAGCTTTAAGACCATGGGCCTCCAACCATTTGGGCCATATGACCAAGTAAGGCAACTGTCCAACTGCAGCAGCCCCATTTCCTTTGTAAAAGACGATGAGGAAACAAAAAGGTGAAGAAATAAGAAAGCACAGATTTTTGAAGAACAATTCAGTGGTGCATCCCGGGGTATCAGCCCATGTGTAGTTCAGAATCTGCAGTTTGATTGCACCCAAATGGCAAAAAATGCAGAGTGCTCTGTCTCGGAGCTGGAAAATCAATAAAAAAAATTGAAAACCCCCCAGAAAGATTGAAAATCTCATTTTCTTTAGGAAAACAAGGAGAACAGGGGATTAACCTCATGATCTGAAAAGGCTGCAAAACAAAGATCATGCATAAATTGTGCCTAAGGAAGGTTCTAAACAGCTGAGGGGTGTAGGTTGGTCCTGCTGCTAGTACCCTTCTGGCTTTTAAGAGCCGCAAAACTGCCGCAACAAACGAGGGTTGTTTAAAAGATAGGGAATATAGAATGCAAAATGGTTGACAATTCAGACTGCCTGCTCTGGTCCAGTCCTGTACTGACAGTACCTTCCCAGAGTATGATATTGTGATGTTTCCTACATCTCAGCCGTTCAAACAGTGGCTTGGGTGGGTGGCACCAGTCGCAGATAAAGTGCCTTTGCCCGTGCAAGTGGGAGTTGGCCCCCTTCACACCTTTTGGACTTGGGAGCTTTCAGTGTGTTAAAAGGTCATTGTCCGCCTAGTCATAGGAGGAAGGATGGAGGGAGTATTAAGGTTCTGCTTGCCCTCTGATGGTCAGATGACTTTCTGTTGAAATTTAGACTTTCATCCCACTTGAAATATACTCAGAGTCGAGAGTGGACTTCATGCTCTTTATTCAGCTCATGGTGGTGAGGAGGGAATGGGAGTCCCCTCAAAGTATCTGCTTTATATACATTATTTACACAATGGGCTGCACGTGATTGGCTAATTCCGGAATTCTCCTGTAGGCCAGTCAGGTTGTGGATTCACTTCTATCTGGAGCTGGATTGGGTGGCTCCTGCCAACCAATCATACTGCTGCATTGTTCTAGAATCATAGAATCATAGAATCATAGAGTTGGAAGAGACCACAAGGGCCATCGAGTCCAACCCCCTGCCAAGCAGGAAACACCATCAGAGCACTCCTGACATATGGTTGTCAAGCCTCTGCTTAAAGACCTCCAAAGTAGGAGACTCCACCACACTCCTTGGCAGCAAATTCCACTGTCGAACAGCTCTTACTGTCAGGAAGTTCTTCCTAATGTTTAGGTGGAATCTTCTTTCTTGTAGTTTGGATCCATTGCTCCGTGTCCGCTTCTCCGGAGCAGCAGAAAACAACCTTTCTCCCTCCTCTATGTGACATCCTTTTCTATATTTGAACATGGCTATCATATCACCCCTTAACCTCCTCTTCTCCAGGCTAAACATGCCCAGCTCCCTTAGCCGTTCCTCATAAGGCATCGTTTCCAGGCCTTTGACCATTTTGGTTGCCCTCCTCTGGACACGTTCCAGTTTGTCAGTGTCCTTCTTGAATTGTGGTGCCCAGAACTGGACACAGTACTCCAGGTGTGGTCTGACCAGAGCAGAATACAGTGGCACTATTACTTCCCTTGATCTAGATGCTATACTCCTATTGATGCAGCCCAGAATTGCATTGGCTTTTTTAGCTGCCGCGTCACACTGTTGGCTCATGTCAAGTTTGTGGTCAACCAAGACTCCTAGATCCTTTTCACATGTACTGCTCTCAAGCCAGGTGTCCCCCATCTTGTATTTGTGCCTCTCATTTTTTTTGCCCAAGTGCAATACTTTACATTTCTCCCTGTTAAAATTCATCTTGTTTATTTTTGCCCAGTTCTCTAATCTGTCAAGGTCGTTTTGAAGTGTGATCCTGTCCTCTGGGGTGTTAGCCACCCCTCCCAGTTTGGTGTCATCTGCAAATTTGATCAGGATGCCCTTGAGTCCATCATCCAAGTCGTTGATAAAGATGTTGAATAAGACCGGGCCCAAGACAGAACCCTGTGGCACCCCACTAGTCACTCTTCTCCAGGATGAGGAGGAACCATTGATGAGCACCCTTTGGGTTCGGTCAGTCAGCCAGTTACAAATCCACTGAGTGGTAGCATAGTCAAGACCGCATTTTACCAGCTTCTTTACAAGAATATCATGGGGCACCTTGTCAAATGCCTTGCTGAAATCAAGGTAGGCTACATCCACTGCGTTCCCTTCATCTACCAGGCTTGTAATTCTGTCAAAAAACGAGATCAGGTTAGTCTGACATGACTTATTTTTCAGAAATCCATGCTGACTATTGGTGATCACAGCATTCCTTTCTAGGTGCTCTAGGACCAATCCGACTGCTGCATTCTGAATCCTATTGTTCTAGGACCAATCAGACTGCTGCATTTTGGAGCCTATTGTTCTAGGACCAATCAGACTGCTGCATTCTGAATCCTATTGTTCTAGGACCAATCAGACTGCTGCAGCTTGGATCCTATTCAACTCAGTACATAACCACAGTTCAAGAAGGACACTGACAAACTGGAACGTGTCCAGAGGAGGGCAACCAAAATGGTCAAAGGCCTGGAAACGATGCCTTATGAGGAACGGCTAAGGGAGCTGGGCATGTTTAGCCTGGAGAAGAGGAGGTTAAGGGGTGATATGATAGCCATGTTCAAATATAGAAAAGGATGTCACATAGAGGAGGGAGAAAGGTTGTTTTCTGCTGCTCCAGAGAAGCGGACACGGAGCAATGGATCCAAACCACAAGAAAGAAGATTCCACCTAAACATTAGGAAGAACTTCCTGACAGTAAGAGCTGTTTGACAGTGGAATTTGCTGCCAAGGAGTGTGGTGGAGTCTCCTACTTTGGAGGTCTTTAAGCAGAGGCTTGACAACCATATGTCAGGAGTGCTCTGATGGTGTTTCCTGCTTGGCAGGGGGTTGGACTCGATGGCCCTTGTGGTCTCTTCCAACTCTATGATTCTATGATTCTATAACACCCCTCCCCTCTAAGTTCCAGTCCTGCCCGGGAGGTTGCATTCATAGTCCTCAAGGTACGCCGGCGGCCTACGTGTGCGTTGCAGCCTGGGGTGTTCCCTGGTCCGGGGTTCAGGTTCTGGCTTGTGTTCCAATGATGCTGGCTGTGATGGGGCCGTTTGGTCTGGCGCAACCGGCTCGCTCAGTCGTGGTTCTGGTTCCGGTGTCCTTTCGGCCTCGCGTGTCCTCTCTGTATTTACTGATTCTGCCTCTCCTGCTGGCCCCTCCTGTTCTATGGGCCTCACTGCCCCACTGTTCCCTTGGGACTCCTCTGACCTGTCCTCCTCCTGGTTTTCTCCCGGGAATCGTCGCCGTATCTGGTCGCAGTGGCGGCGCCAGCATTGCCCCCCATCCGTTAGCACCTCGTACGACACGGGGACAGCGACCCTGGTGACTGTGGCGGGTACCCATGCTTGGCCTGCCCCAAAATTCTTTGCGTACACTGGGTCCTGGGCCACGAAGGTCTGGGGGTTCCTGCCTTCCCCCACCACTACCTCATCCTGAGCTCTATCGGGGTGAAGGCGGTCCAATCTGATTGCAAGGTGCCGACCCATTAGTAGTTCAGCGGGGCTCCGGCCAGTCGTTGAGCTGGGGGTGCTGTGCTGTGCTAGGAGGAATGTGGCAAGGCGGTACTCCCAATCCCCTTGCGTCATGCGGCGGAGGGTGTCCTTGGTGGTCTGCACCATGCGTTCTGCTTGGCCATTGGTGGCAGGGTGGAATGGCGCCAAACGGATGTGGCGGATGGCGTTCTGCGCTGTGAAGGTTTGGAATTCTCCTGACGTAAATGCGGTCCCGTTGTCTGAGACGAGAGTGTCAGGGAGCCCGTGGGTTGCAAACAGCCTGCGTAGTACTCGGGTGGCTGAAAGGGGCCAGCGAAGTCCACATGCAGGTGTGACCATGGTGCTCGGGCGGACTCCCATGACTGGACTGGGGCCCTTGGGGGATCTGGGCGGGATTCTTGGCAGGCCTGGCAGTGTTTGACCCAGGCCTCTATCTCTCCGTCGATCCCCGGCCACCACACATAACTCCTGGCAAGGGCCTTCATTCTCACTACCCCTGGGTGTGTCTCATGTAGGGCTCTGAGGACCCTTTTTCAGAGGGGCTGGGGATCAACGACCCTGCTTCCCCATAACAGGCACCCCTTGTGGGCAGACAGTTCATGTTTGTGGGTTGTGTAGCCGGCGAATTCTGGCCCAGGGCTGCTGCTGGGCCATCCCCTCCACACCCAGTCCAGGACCCGGGAGATGACCCTATCTTTCTTGGAATGGTGTGCAACTTCTTGTGCCTGAATGGGGCGGTTGGGAAGCAGCTCCAGGCTCATAACCTCTTGTGCAGGTGCTTGGTCGGGGGCTGTTTCCGGTAGTGGTAGCCTGCTGAGGGCATCCGCATGACCCATCGCCTTCCCAGGGCGGTGAATCAGTGCATACTGGTAGCTGGCAAGGAAAATTGACCACCTGAGGACGCGAGGAGACAGCACTTGGGGGGGTCTGCTTTTCGGGGGCAAAGAAGCCAAGCAACGGCTTGTGGTCAGTCACCACGGTAATCCAAGAAATCATGGAATTTTTTTACTCCCTTCACGTTTAAGACAAGCAAGTCCTTGACTGCCTGGAATGCGGCCTCCTGGCACTGGCCCCACACCCAAGGAGCCCGCTTGTCCAGGAGTCTGTGTAGGGGCTCCGCTACCGCCGCCTTGTGGGGAAGGAAGGAATGGTAAAAGTTCAATAGTCCCAAGAAGGCCTGAAGTTCAGTCTTGCTCTTGGGCGCTGGGGCATCACAAATGGCCCGTACCTTGTCCCCAGTTGGGTGGACCCCTTCTGCGTCCACCATAAATCCCAGAAAGTCCACCTGAGGCACTCCTAGTAGACATTTTTCCCGCTTCACCTTGAGACCCGCCGTCTGGAAACGCTGCAGAACGGCGCGGAGGCGGTCCTCAAACTCCTCTGGTGTGGGCCCAGCAATCAACACATCATCAAAGAAGGGGGTGACGCCAGGAATCCCTTTAAGGAGAGAGTCCATTAGATTCTGGAATATTCCTGGTGCCACACTGACACCGAATTGCAGCCGCTTTACCCTGAACGCTCCTCTCTGCGTCACAGTCGTCTGTGCCTCTGCTGTGGCCTCGTCTACTGGCAGCTGTTTATATGCTTGGGCCAAGTCCAGCTTGCCAAATTTTTTTGACCCAGCCAGGGTGGCAAGGACATGGCTGACCACTGGCACTGGGTATGCGTGGGCCGTGAGGGCCTTGTTTATGGTACATTTGTAGTCTGCGCAGATGCGGACCGAACCATTAGGCTTGACGGGTGTGAGGATTGGGGTTTCCCAGGGGGCATTAGGCACCGGCTCCAGCACTCCTTGCTCCACGAGCCGGTCCAATTCCTCGTCTATACGAGGTTTCAGGGCAAACGGGACCCAGCGGGCCTTGAGCCTGACAGGTTGTACTGCGGGGTCAAGCTGTAGTGCAATGGGGGGGGGGCGTATACTGTCCCAATTTCCCATCGAAAACCCCCGGAAATTCCTTGCATATGGCGTCCACGTCCACTTGTAAGCTAGTGTGGTTCACCCCGGTGACGGCTAGCCCCAGTGGTCCAAACCATGCCAATCCCAGTAAGCTAATGTAGGGGCCCTTGACCACAAGCAAGTCCAGTTGCCGCGCCCACCCTCGATACTGCACCCTGAAGGTCCCCACCCCCATTGTGGGGACCTTACGTTTCTGGAAGTCCCGGAGGGTGAATGGGGCCGGCCTGAGTTTGGGACCCCCACTAGGACAGTTTCTTTAAGGTCCTTCCCGAGATTATGGATAGAGTTGAACCCGTGTGAAGCTCCATGCGGCACGGGGCCCCCTCTATCTGTACCTCTACATAAATTTTCTCTACGTTGGGGTGGGGCAACTGGTATACCTGGAAGTCTGTGAGCTCTGTCGAGTTGCCTTGGTGCGTTGGGCCCTGGGGCTCTTGGATTGGTCATCTGATGTCTGGCGTCGGGTGGGCCGAGCCCGACACACCCGGGCGATATGTCCCAATTTTCCGCACTGCCTGCACTCTGCGTTGCGGAAACGGCAGGTCCTCCTCTCGTGACTCTCCCCGCAGCTTGCGCAGTTCCCTCCTTCTCGTTGAGGCAGCTGTGGTCTGTGTGCTGCTTGAGTGCGCTGCTGTACTCGGTGCACCTCCTCCCTGTCAGATCCTGAGTCGTCGGTGAGGTCTTCGTGGTGGACCCTCGGTTGGGACGGCAGGCTTGGTTCGTGCCTCTTGCGTCGACCTCTCAGCAGCTTCTGTTGCCAGGGCCTCCTCCAGGGCGACCTGGAACGTTAGGTCCTTCTTAGCGTAGAGGCGTCGTTGCAGCTTCTCATCCTTCAGGCCACTGAAGCATGTTCTCCAATTCTGAGAAGTTGCAGAACCGGGCAGCTTGGCGGAGAGAGGTCACAAACCCAGTTATGGTTTCCCCAGGGGCTTGCCGCTTTGCGTAGAAGGCATTTCGACGAGCCACCACTGAGGGCTACGGCGAAAAGTGCCCCTTCAGCCGTTCCATTATTGTTTTGTATGGAACAGTAGCGACGTCTTCAGGCGCAAGGAGAGCCCGGGCGATTTCAAACGTCTCCTCTCCGCAGACGCTGAAGAATATCGCCCTCTTCTTGGCATCTTCTTCGTCGGTGACCCCTTTGGCTTCTAGGAGGAAGGTGAAACGGGAGGCATACGCTTCCCAGTCTCCGGATGCTGGGTTGAACGGCGAGAAGCTGCTGTTGGTTGCCATTCTGAGTTCCTTGGGTCCCGGACTCTCTGGGATTTATGGTGATGGACAAGGGGGAGGACTGCACAAAGGTCAATTTGTGTTGCCTCCATATTTAAAAGCACCTTTAGGAGTTCCTTGGCACCGCCCAGAGTTCTCCATCTTGGGTCTCCATTTTGTATAGTTAGGCTCACTTTCCTAGGTGTTAAAGTCAAGGATTGATGACCTAATTGAAGGTTAAGGTTGTATTTAAATGTGTCAGTACGTTTGCTATTTAAGGACAAACTCCTCGTCCCCTTCCTCTCTTCAAAGGACTTAACACCGGCTGACGCTGGAGAAGCAGTAACTAGCTTTTGTTGGAGGCTGTACAGCTGGGACGAAAGATCATCTAGTCTTTTGAATATACAGTGCAAGGTTTTGATTATTAAATGGGACTGTTCAAATGTCATATGGTTGGCCGTGCCAAGGGCCAATTCCTCCTTCTGAGGAGAGACTACACTCTTACTATTGGCCACATCGCTTGTTATTTGTGGTATTATTCGCTCTTCGTCTTTAAGTGCAGACGCGCAATCACTCAGAGGGTTAAAACGATTCTGAGTTTCTACCGTGTAGGAACAATCCAGTAGAATACTCCCTTCTTTAAAGTGACATGGTTCAAGCTTTGTTTGCTTTGATCTCGGAAAGGGAACAGGGACTGTCTCCTCAGAATCTCTAAGACGTTTCCCATATCCCATAGTTCAGATATCGAAAAGAGGGGGGATAGTATTTTAACGTCAACTCAGGTGATAAATATTTTATTCAAGCCTACCAGCACTTGCAGTGTGATTATATTTCACTGCCTATTAATATGAAAGTCAGCGTCTTCACCTTCACCCTCACAGGCCGGCTAATGATTTAAAAGTCCACCCGACAGCTCCCGGAGTCCTTTACTGATAAAAGTTGGCCGGAGGAAGGTGAAACGGGAGGCATACGCTTCCCAGTCTCCGGATGCTGGGTTGAACGGCGAGAAGCTGCTGTTGGTTGCCATTCTGAGTTCCTTGTGTCCCGGAGCTGAAGCCTGGATACACGGTGCGAGGCAGCGGTGCGGCAGGTGGCGGTGCTGCGGTGCTGGGTGTGGCGGTCAGCTCAGCGGGATCCCATCCTCGTCGCCAGTGAAATATACTCAGAGTCGAGAGTGGATTTCATGCTCTTTATTCAGCTCATGGTGGTGAGGAGCGAATGGAAGTCCCCTCAAAGTATCTGCTTTATATACATTATTTACACAATGGGCTGCACGTGATTGGCTAATTCCGGAATTCTCCTGTAGGCCAATCAGGTTGTGGATTCACTTCTATCTGGAGCTGGATTGGGTGGCTCCTGCCAACCAATCATACTGCTGCATTGTTCTAGGACCGATCAGACTGCTGCATTCTGAATCCTATTGTTCTAGGACCAATCAGACTGCTGCATTTTGGAGCCTATTGTTCTAGGACCAATCAGACTGCTGCAGTTTGGATCCTATTCAACTCAGTACATAACACCACTTTTTCCCTTTCTAGAGGCAAGGGACCTATTAGGATTATCCGCCTCTGGAGGCTGGTGTATCTAATGGGTTTCCAGGTAACGCTGAGGTTTTTTTCTGTGATATGACTGGCACTCCTATCAAAGCCCTGGCCAGCCTCTGGAACATCTGAATGGCTCAGGCTTTTGACATGATCACTTCTGAGCATCCTCTCCCACTTGACTCCTTGGTATACTGCAGAACTTAGGGAAAGGAAACAAGTTGAAAGATGGAGGAAAGATCTGGCTGCATACAACTGAACAGTGGTGTGGGCTCATCATTAAGCATACATAGTGGTACTGAAGATAGCAGTATACTCAGCTACAAGTGATCGCTAATGAAGAAGAAAGACAGTCCGACTCAAGGAGGTGGTGGAACCAATGGTAGCTATGTGTAAGCACTGTGACTTGTTTGCAAAGCATTTTGAGGATAAAACCACTTGCATCCGCTGGGATCTTGACTCTGCTGTTATAGCAGATGAGTCTCATGGGTGTCCAGAGCACTGTCCAGTCCTGTCGTTTTGGATAATTTTCAGATAGTAAGGCTTGAGGATGTGGACAAGGTGTTTGTATTAGTCAGGGCAACGACTTGTGCTTCGGACCCTTGCCCTTCTTGGCTGATGAAAAGTAGCGGGGGTGGTGGTAATTGACTGGGCCAGGAAGAGTGTTCCTATTTCCATCTGAAATGCAGGACGGCATAACATTCTGATCCAAGTTTCATTCAGAAAACAGTATCCATAATATCAGCAGCAGGCTGCTGCAGTCAAATTGGCCAGTCAGAATGGAAAATCCTATTTTAACAAAACCAATAAAAGAGAGCGGCAATACTATTTTCTTGTTTCCCTTGTTCAACTACAATTCCATAAAACAGTGGATTTGTAGGTTCTCATTAATAAAAAATAAATAAAGGGTGCGAGGGGTGGTTGGGATCGATGTGCCTATACTTCTTAATTCCACCCCTGGGCCTTTTCTATACTGAAAATAGTGTCAATTTGTTCCCCTTCCACTGCTGTAAATATTGCTCCCTTAGAAAATAAGTGATTTATTTGACTGGAACAAAATCCATCTTGTGTCTCCAAGTGGTTTAGGGTTGTATGATCTATGTCTGGATTGGCCCACTTAATGCTATTTATTGCTCTATGAATGATATTAAGATGGATTTCTTAAGTCTGGTGGAATTACTTTTTCTTCTTTTGTGCAATTTTTACTTGCCATAGCAAACAAGACTTTGCCCATGTACCCATATAAAATAACTATTATCGTTCTTTTCCTCTGCATTTTTAAAGCATAAATATTATTGGCTTTGAGGCAACAATGACAGAATGTGCTGACATCAGAAAAATGCCAGCTCCAGCCCAACCAGAAGTAAAATGTATAGGGCATATTGAGAGATGGGTGGCAAAGCTGTGCATATGCTTTGTCCTCCCCAGCAGTATATATTGTGGGAGAGTAGCTAGAGGAAGCAGAGAAAAGCTCCAACCAATATTATTTTTTCTATATTTTTTTTTAATTTTGGAGTTTGCTTGTTTATTTTAAATTCAATTTGTAAAGGTCCCTTTAGAAACGAAAAGATACAAACACAAGTTAAGCACACAGTTTGCTTTTAGTTCAACACTTTCTTCATCCATCAATTTTACCCAAAATCACAAAAGTAATATTACAAAGCTTTCACAGTGCACGTTTACATATTCTGCATATACATCTATTCACTCTTCAAACAATGCATTTCCATTGAATTTGGCTTAAAAAACAACAACACATCAGGCTGGAAATATATAACGTTTTAAACCAATGTGTTTTTCCTCTTAAAAAAAGAAAATATATTACTTGGAGAGAAGCCCATATTGCACTAATTCCCAAACAAGACATGGACATAAGGCAGGTGAAAAATTATAGGCCAATCTCGCTCCTAAATAATGATTACAAATTGTTTGCCAGTATATTGGCCAATAGACTTAAAAATGTATTTGGAGAGGAGATTGGAAAGAACCAAACTGGATTTCTACCTGGTAGACAGATGAAGGACAATGTTAGAAATATAATTGATATGGCGGGCGCCGGGGCGTTTTTCTGACGGCTCGTTGCGCTGAGCGGGGCTGCGGCCGTCGGGGCGGCCGCCTACGGGGCTCACGATTTCCGTCGCAGCGACCGAGATGACGACTTGAAAGAGCTCTACGAGATGGCCAACAAATACCACTTCCTCCACAGCCTGGCCCTCCTGGCTGTGCCCCACTGCCGCTATCCCATGATGGCCGGCAGCATCCTGTCTCTGGCCATGGGGATGTTCTCTGGCGCCCTGTATTACCACGCCGTGACAGGGGACCCGATCCTGACCAAGGCAGCCCCGTATGGTGGTTCCCTCCTCATCCTCGGCTGGATCGCCATGGCCCCTTGACACCCCGTTCTGTCCCCATGTGGCCCCCATCTCCCAACGCCAGGGCAGCCAGCCCTGCCCCTCCCTCCTCCCTTAGGCTAGCCAGAAGGGAGCCCTAGGAGAGGAGAGATTTCCAAATGTCAGAGTGGGATCCCTTGAGGTCTTTAGCCCGCCCCGAATGCGTCTCTATCCTGCATCTTGGAATTCCCCGAATGCCGAATCCCTTTTAAAAAAGCCAAGATCCTTCCCCTCCCCCCAAAAAATTGCAACCAGATTTGAGTTTGCGATGGAGGCTTCGAAATGCAATGTCTGATCGGTGCTTTTCAATTGTTGTTTTTTAACTTAATAAATGATGAGAGTGATTTCACTTTTTAAAAAACCCACGCACCTTTTTTTCCTGTGAATATATTTATTCCGTGGGGGGGGGGGGAGAGAAAGAAATATAATTGATATAATGGAATATCTGGACTCCAGGAGAGACAAACAAGCCGCCCTAATGTTTCTGGATGCTGAAAATTTTTTTGATAATGTGTCTTGGCATTTTATGAAAAGAAATTTAGAATTTATGGATATCGGTGGAAAACGTTTAGATGGTATTTGGGCTATTTATTCGGAACAATATGCTAAATTGATAGTTAATAATAACTTCACAGACAAAATTGAGATAACAAAGGGAACCAGACAGGGGTGCCCGCTATCGCCATTGTTATTTATAACAATACTAGAGGTCCTGTTGAGGAAAATAGAAGCAACAAAAGAAATAAAGGGGATTGGTGTAGGCTCAAAAGAATACAAGTATTAGGCCTTTGCCGACGACGTTGTCTTGAATTTAGAACAACCTATGTCCAGTGCAATAGAAGCTTTGAAAAAGATTGACGAGTATGGGCAATTAGCAGGCTTTAAGCTCAACAAAAATAGGACAAAAATATTAACTAAAAATTTGGACAGTAAAGAAATAGGAGAACTACAACAAAAGACAGGTATGTCGATAGAAAAAAAGGTAAAATACCTAGAGTCTGGCGCACATCTAAGAACATAAACCTCTTTAAAGACAACTATGAAAAGGTGTGGAATGAAGTGAAGAGAGATCAGGAGATATGGACTAGAATGAAATTATCAATGATGGGTAGAATCTCAACTATCAAAATGAACGTGTTACTGAGACTGCTGTTTTGATTTCAGACAATTCCGGTTATCAGTGGAACAAAACAATTTAATGTATGGCAAAGACGATTGTCTAAATTTATCTAGCAGGTTAAAAAGCCAAGAATTGAGTATAAAATATTGACAGATGCAAAAGAAAGAGGCGGTTTTTCCCTGCCAGATCTAAAAATTTACTACGAGGCGGCGTGTTTTTGTTGGTTGAGAGAATGGATAAGGTAAAAGGTAAAGGTACCCCTGCCCGTACAGGCCAGTCTTGACAGACTCTAGGGTTGTGCGCTCATCTCACTCTAGAGGCCGGGAGCCAGCGCTGTCCGCAGACACTTCCGGGTCACGTGGCCAGCGTGACGAAGCTGCTCTGGCGAAGCACCAGAGCAGCACACGGAAACGCCGTTTACCTTCCCGCTGTAAAGCGGTACCTATTTATCTACTTGCACTTAAGGGTGCTTTCGAACTGCTAGGTGGGCAGGAGCTGGGACCGAACGACGGGAGCTCACCCCGACGCGGGGATTCGAACTGCCGACCATGCGATCGGCAAGTCCTAGGCGCTGAGGTTTTACCCACAGCGCCACCCAGGATAACCTTAGATAATTCAGATATATTGGATTTGGAGGGATTTGACAACAGATTCGCGTGGCACGCCTACCTGTGGTCAGAATGGTCAGAATGCACAGAGGGTTTTTGAACCATACTATTAGAAAATCATTGTATGAGGTGTGGAGCAGACATAAAACATTATTGGAATGCAAAACTCCGAGGTGGCTCTCACCTCTGGAGGCTTTTGCAGTCAAAAAAATAAATAAATATGGGAACTGAATGGGCGACATACAAAGACTTGCTGATGGAAGTGATAATAAAACAAAGTTAAAGACATTCGAAGAACTAAGAGGAAAGGTAACCGATTGTTACAAGATGTGTTTAGAGAGGATAATAGAAGAAACGGATTTGGAAGTAACAAATCTAAATTGGAGACAGAATTGCTGGGTAGTAAAATGAAAATACTGTCGAAAATGTATCAGTTACTACTGGAGTGGCACACAAAGGATGAAGAGGTAAAAAGTGTTATGATTAGGTGGGCCCAGGATTTAGGGCACAATATTGATTTTAAAAGGTGGAGAAAACTGTGGACCGAAACAATTAAATTCACAGCATGTGTGTCACTCAAAGAAAATATATTTAAGATGATGTATCGATGGTATATTAGACATGCCAAACTTGCTAAGATGTATAGAAATCAAGACAAAAATTGTTGGAAGTGTAAGGAGAAGGAGGGGAACTTCCTCCATCTGTGGTGGACTTGTTCTAAAGTGAAAGCCTTCTGGGACATAATATACGAGTTAAAAAAGGTTTTGAAATATAATTTTAATAAAAAACCAGAGGCATTTCTATTAGGCTTAATTGGTGAGGAAATACATAAAAGTGATGTAAACATGTTTATGTATGCCACAATGGCTGCAAGGACACTTCTGGCTCAGAAATGGAAGCAGCAGGAACTTCCAACACTGGAAGACTGGCAGCTCAAGAATATGGAGTTCGAAGACATAATCCGGAATCAGCGTGACGAACTGTTTCCAAAGGACTGGAACACATTTATGAAAGAAAATTGTAAACATTTGAAAACGTTTGTAGGCTTGAATTGAAATGTTTTGTAATGTAACTATAAGGAACTGATTTACCGATAATAAGGTGAAATATTATAATTTGACAAAGGGTAAATAAGTGCTTATAGAAATGCGAAGAATATGGAAAGTTATGTGGAAGTCAGAAAGAGGTCGATGCTCTTACATATTAAGTCATAGAATTATGTAACAAAATGTGAATATGATTTAATGGAAAACTCAACAAAAATTACTTTAAAAACATAAAAAGGGAAAATATATTAGGAGTGGCTTTTCTTTTAATAAGTTAATAAATGAACTACTTCATTGGCACAGCATCCGAATGAGGTGTAGTGGTTGTATAGTTCTTGATACCTTTTGTTTCATAGTTATATTTGGGTTGCTGCTTAAAAAAAATGGTTAGCTTTTTGTATCATAAAGTTCACAAAACTGATTCCTAATATACAACTGAAAGCAGAAATGGGGCACTTTTCCCTTTTGCTTTGCTGCAGATATGCATGCTATTTTACCATAGCTCACAGAATGGCGTGATGGCACCTTTTTACTACATATGTGAATTATTAAAAAAACCTGTTACTCGTTGAAATTGTGTCTGGTCAATATATTTCAGCTTCATGTTTTGTTACGCGTTTAATGTTTTTTCTATTTTTAAAAAAGTGCCAGAATTCACGAACACTTCCCTTGTTCTCTAATGGTGCCCACCTGAGAGGTGCTGGATCTGTTCGAGCAAGCTCCAGCTGAGAAAAAGCCCTGGTTCTAACTTGCCTAAGTGGGGAAAGTTGGCATTACTACAGTGAGTGAACAGATGCAAGAAGCAGCATCCTGTATCATATAATGATATCATATAACATTGGACAACATTACTTTTTACCAATATGAAATTCCGTGCAACATACCATCCGCTTGGCCAGAAAAGTCAACAAATGTGTCATTGGCACAGCGTCCAATCGGAAGCGAGGGCGGTGGAGGCGTCTGGTCTTTCTGCTTCTCTTTGGTCTTAAGAAGCGGCCATGGATAGCGACCCAATTCTTATTCTCTTGCTTTTTGACTCTTGAAAAATATGTACATTATTATTTTTTTATATATATATAAAATTTTTTATTGCGTTTCTTTTCATAGGTTCACAGGTTCAGTCACAAAACAACAAGCAAGAAACAGTTTTCAAAAATAAAGAAAAATAGAGAAAAAGATAAAATTAAATATGCTTCAAATCATCTTTCAAGAAGTTACTTTCCATTGGACCTCCTCACATCCTCCCAGCATTGCATTCTTTAATCTAACAATATCAGCAATTTATTACCTTATTTCACCACTTATTATACCTTTGGATTCATTATGTTACCAATTTCAAAAATTTGTAATTTAATTTTAATACTTTTATAATAAACATAATATATTTGTTTCGGATTTATCTCCTTTTTTTTGTCATCACTTACTTTAACATTTACCTAATCAAATTGCGGAAGCATAACGTTTCCTAATCGTGCACAATCTTAACATTCAAACAACTTATAATATTTTTGCAAATAGTCCTTAAATTTTTTCCAGTCCTCCTCAATTGTTTCTTCGCTCAGATCTCGAATTCTGCCGGTCATTTCTGCCAACTCCACATAGTCCATCAACTGCGCCTGCCAGTCCTCCAGTGTGGGTAAATCTTGTGTCTTCCAGTGCTTTGCAATAAGTATTCTTGCTGCTGTGGTTGCATACATAAACAAAGTTCTGTCTTTCTTTGAAACCTTCCGGTCCACCATGCCCAGAAGGAAAGCCTCCGGTTTCTTGGGGAAGGTATATTTAAATACCTTTTTCAATTCGTTATATATCATTTCCCAGAAGGCCTTTACTTTCGGGCAGGTCCACCAGAGGTGAAAGAATGTCCCTTCTGCCTCCTTACATTTCCAACATTTGTTATCAGACAGGTGGTATATTTTAGCCAACTTGACTGGGGTCATGTACCACCGGTATACCATTTTCATAATGTTTTCTTTCAAGGCACTACATGCCGTAAATTTCATACCGGTGTTCCATAACCTTTCCCAGTCTTCAGACATTATGTTATGTCCTACATCCTGTGCCCATTTTATCATAGCAGATTTAACTGTCTCATCCTGTGTATTCCATTTAAGCAGCAAGTTATACATTCTCGAAAGTACCTTAGTTTTTGGTTCTAGCAACTCCGTCTCCAGTTTCGATTTCTCCACCTGGAAACCAACTTTTTTATCCATTTTAAAGACCTCTTGAATTTGAGCGTAATGTAGCCAATCTCGCACCTTATTTTTTAGTTTATCCTGGCTCTGTAGTTTCCAGTTATCTCCAGATCTTTCAATTAATTCCCAATATTTTGGCCAGTAGGCCTCCATATTGGGCCTTTTTTTGAGAACCTTGGCCTCCACCGGTGATAGCCACCTCGGGGTCTTATTTTCTAATAAATCCTTGTACTTCATCCAGACGGCAAAAATTGATTTTCTGACAATATGGTTTTTAAACAATTTATGCACTTTCGCCTTGTCATACCACAAATATGCATGCCAACCAAAAGCGTTATCAAACCCTTCCAGATCTAGGACATCAGTGTTCTCCAACAAGAACCAATCTTTTAACCAGCAGAAGGCTGCAGCTTCGTAATATAGCCTTAAGTCCGGCAGGGCAAACCCCCCTCTTTCCTTTGAATCAGTTAGTATTTTAAATTTTATTCAGGGCTTTTTGCCCTGCCAGACAAACCTAGATATATCCTTCTGCCATCTTCCAAAGCATTCCACTCTGTCCACGACCTGTAGGGTTTGAAACAGAAATAACATCTTCGGCAAAACACACATCTTTATAGCTGCAATTCGACCTGACAAGGTAAGTTTCAATCTTGACCAAATTTCCAAGTCCTTTTTAATTTCCAACCAGCATTTTTCATAATTATCTTTAAATAAATTCAAATTTTTGGTGGACAAAAATACCCCCAGGTATTTCACTTTTTTAACCACACTTAATTCTGTTTCTTTCTGGTACCCCTCCGTCTCTATAGGTGTTAAATTTTTAGTCAAAACCTTGGTTTTTTGTTTGTTTAGCTTAAATCCCGCCACCCGACCAAACTCCGAGATCAGTTCAAGAACTCTTTTTGTGCTAGATTCTGGCTCCTGTAATGTTAAGACTAGGTCATCTGCAAATGCTTTCAGTTTGTACTGTTTCGCTCCGACCACTATACCCTGCACCAACCGGTCCTCCCTAATCATATTCAGCAACACCTCCAGGACGGAAATGAATAAAAGAGGAGATAGAGGGCACCTCTGTCGTGTCCCTTTTTCAATTTTGAGTTCCTCCGACACCACATTGTTCACTATCAGTTTAGCTTTTTGTTCTGAATAGATTGCCTCTATTCCATTTTCAAACCCACGCCCCACACCCATCCCTTCCAAGTTTTTCTTCATAAACATCCAAGAAATGTTGTCAAATGCTTTCTCCGCATCAATAAAGATTAACACCGCCCTTGTGTTCCTGATCCGTAAAAGTTCCAATATATCGATAATGTTCCTAGTGTTATCAGACATGTGTCTACCAGGAAGAAAGCCTGCTTGGTCCTTATGAATTACTTCATTTAGTACTTTTTTAAGTCTACTTGCTAAAATATCTGCAAATATTTTGTAATCCACATTCAGGAGTGAGATGGGACGGTAATTCTTAAGCTGGGTCTTTTCCAGTTCTGACTTGGGTATCAATGTGATGAATGCTTCCTTCCACGTTTCCGGTGCTCTCTTCCCCTCCATAATCTGATTGCAAACCTCCAACAATGGTTGTATCAGGAAATCCTTCAAAGTCCTATAATATTTGGAGGTGAGTCCGTCTGGGCCTGGAGATTTGCCAAGTTGCATGTTCTGAATGGCACCTTCAATTTCCTGTTGAGTTATTTTACAGTTTAGAGTTGATCTTTTATCTTGACTTATTTTAGATAATCCATTTGTCTTTAAAAATTGGTCTATTTCCAGCTCTTTCTGAGGCCCCTGTGCATAAAGATCTTTAAAATATCTGTGGAAGCACTTCCTTATTTCTTCTGGTTTCTGAACTGTTCTGCCTTGAATCTCTAAGTTTGTAACCGTATTTAGCTTTTGCCTTTTTTTCAGCTGCCAGGCTAGCAGCTTTCCACATTTATTTGCTGATTCAAACGATCTCTGCTTCATTTGTTTAATTTTCCATTCTATCTCTTGATTGATCAATTTCGAATATTGTGCCTGATGGAATTTAATTTCTCTCAGCACCTCCTTTGACTTTGGTTTAGTTCTCAGCTTTTTCTCTCCTTCGCTTATTTTCTCTAGGATCTTCTCCTTTTTTCCATTCCAAAATTTTCTCTTTATTGTGTTCTGTTGTATCAGAAACCCTCTCATAACTGCTTTACTTGCGTCCCAGATTATTCTTTTTTCGACCGTAGTGTTCAAATTTATTTCAAAATAGTCCTTTAGTGTTTTTTGGGCCTTCTTAACAATCTCTTGATCTCTTAACAAGGTGTCATTCATTCTCCATCTGAAGGATCCGGTTGGGGTAAGTCTCAGTTCCATTTTCAAAGCATTATGGTCGGAGCAGGTTTTTGGGCAGATTTCCACCTTTCTTGTTTTAGGTGCCAGCCCTCTAGATATCCAAATTTGGTCGATTCGTGTCCATGACAAATGGGCCTCAGAAAAGAAGGTTCCTTCTTTACCCAAGGGGTTCTTTGTCCTCCATATATCAATCAAGTCCATATTGTCTGTCATTTCAAAAAACGTTTTAGGGAGTCTGCCGTCTGTTGTTAAATTTTGATTTTGGGATTTGTCCATGTTTGTTGACACCACCCCATTCATATCTCCCATCACAATAATGTTAGAATAGTCCAAATAGTCCAGCATTGTCTCATGCAGCTTCTTGTAAAATTCTGATTTCCCGTCATTCGGCGCATAAATTCCTAATATCAAGATTTTCTCACCTTGTGTCTGAATTTCAATTGCCAGAATTCTTCCATAGTCGTCCTTAAATAAGAATTTTGGTGACAGGTTCTCCTTTGCGTAGATTACCACACCTCTTTTTTTAACTTTGTCCGATGATATAAATTCTTGGCCTAGTCTTTTATTAGTTAATATTCTCCTATGGAGCCTAGTCACGTGTGTTTCTTGAAGGCATATTACGTCCAATTGTTCTTTTTTTAGGATGTGAAATATCCTCCTTCTTTTTTCGGGTGAGTTCGCGCCATTTATATTCCAACTAAGTAGCTGCAGAGACATCTTGTTCTATTTATGTGGCTCTTAAAGTGGGGTGTCTTCCTTTTCCTCAGGTCCCGAGGGTATAGGCGCTGGCCCGCCTCCTGGCAGTTCTGGTGTAGGTAAAGGTGGTGGCCAAGTGGCTCCTTTTTGAAGATCTTCCCCGTGGTCGTGAAGAAACCTTTGATTGTCTTCAGGTGTTCTAATTCTTACCTTCTTTTCTTTATAAGTGAAAGATAGTCCTTGTGGGAACTCCCACCTGTAGGGTATTGCGTTGTGTCTCAGCAGTTTTGCCAGTTCTGTGTAGGTGGCTCTAAGGTCCAATAGCTGTCTCGGGATATCTCTGTAGATTTCCACCCTTTTGTCTTGTATTTCAATTGCTTTTTTAAAATGAAGGCCTAGGATCTTATCTCTCTCTTCCTTTGATCTTAGAGTTATCAGACAGTCTCTAGATCTGTCCTTCCTTACCAATCTTCCCAGTCTAAAAGCCGACACAATCTTGAAGTCTGTATCTTCCTCTATGCCCCAGAACTTGGAAAATTCTTGTGTCAAATATCCAATCAGGTCTCCTTGCTCAAGTTCTGGGATGCCTCTCAATTTGACGTTGGTCTCGCGGTTTTTCAATTCCACCATTGACAGGTAAGCTTGTTGTTCACTCACCTGTTTGTGCAGAGGCTTAACTTCTCCTTTTATCTCCTCGACCTCCTTCTGTAAAACTCCCACTTTCTGAATGGCTTCCCCAGCTAATTCACGATTTTCAGCTGTTGCTCCTTGCAGATTCCCTATTGCTTGTGTGTGCTGGGAAACTTGTTCAGTCAATTTTTGAATTGAGGATGTCGCCTTATCTATTTTCAAAGACTGGTCGTCCACCTTTTGATTTAACTTTGACAATTGCTCCAGTATTTGTTTCAAAACTGCATCTGATCCACCTGTTGCCATATCTTCCTCAGTGGACTTCTCGGTTGTTTCAGCTTCCACCTTTTGTGCCACCAGCACAGTTGGAACCGACGATCGGCGTCCTTGGGTCAAAGTTGTTTGTACAAGTTGAGCTGGTTTTTTTTCCTTTTCTTTTTCCTTAGCCTCTTTAGTTTCCTTGGCTTTAGACGCTCTTGTTCTCCCTGCACCACTCATTACACATCTGTCAGTGTTCAAGGTCAGATTGTCTACTGTTCCATGGGAAAGACAGATCCAGTTATAAACAGCCAGTGAAAAAAAAGTCAAAACAAAAATCAGTTCCCAGGTTTTTATAATCCCAAAGCCCTGTAGGGGGAGTGCCACCAAGTTTCAAAGACAAAGAAGGAAGTTTTCCGCCATTAAAGTTCCAGTTTCACTCAGTTCAGAAAATCCAAAAGTCCCTTCACAGACCAAAAGTCCCCCAGAGCACTTTTAAAAGTTCAACAAAGCTTCATAAAAGGTGCCTGTAACAATATCACATCCAGCCTTTTCTGCTCAAAAGTATCATTTAGTCCCAATAGGTTTCAGTAACTGTATCCGCAGTTTAACAAAGTATCTCCTCCCCGGCAGCCCGACGATCTGGCTCTTTGAAATTTATAGTCCCAAAAAAGATAGGAGGAAAGTCCCAATTTAATACTTAAAGTCCCTTTTATTCAATAACCATCTCTGTTTTCTGTCTAGAAAATAACAACTCCGAAAGCGCACGGGAGCTAAAACTTCCACAGTCTCTTTTTAAGCGCTTTCCGCTTCTTGAGTCTTTGCTTTGATCTTGCCAGCAATGCCGGGAGGCGGACTTCCCTTTTTTCGTCTCCCGGTTTCAATCAAATTCAACAAATTGTTTGCAAATTTTTAGCCCCTTACTCACGGGTATGTTGCTTGCAGCTTGATGTTGGTTTTTAGGAAGAAAGGTCAGCGCTCATCTGCAACAGCCGCGCGGCTTCACATCTGCGGAAAGAGCGATGAACTCACAGCACCGCTCCCCCTCTCTCACTCCGGATCTCCTTACGGGGTCCCTTCTGTGATTTTGGGGTAGCTTCTGGTGCCCGCCGAGTCCCACGGCCACGGGCTCACTCTACCCGTGGTTTCTCTTAATGGGTCACCGCTATGCCGCAGCGTGTGACCCTTTTCCGCGGAGCCCCTCTTCAGAGAACGAAGAGGACCGCCATTACAGTTTCGCGCCGCCTCCGGAAGTGAAAAATATGTACATTAGGGGGGAAAGTATCAATTTCTTTTCTGCTGCTGCTGTTGCCCAGGACTGACCTGCTGATAGCCTGAAGGGCCCTGCCCTGCTTCTCTTTACCTGGGTTGTGGTGGGGCCTGACAGGCTCAGTAAAGGACTGCTGCTCGACAACTCTGACCCCCCCCCCACATCATTCCTGTATACTTCTACCCCTGTACAATCAACAATCTTCCTCAAGACAATTTCATCCTCTTTATATTAATTTGGGGTCAGTCAAGCAAATCTTTCAAACATCACCACCACCATCTAATTGGGGTTTGTGTGACCCCAGCATCAGACTGGTAAAGCAGTTTCTACTTAAATAAAAGTAAAATTATCACACAATATCTTGAAAGGGAAAGGTACCTGCATCCTTTTCAGATCCAAATAATAAAGCTGCATATGGTGTCATACAAAGGACCCCAAATCAAAAGGTTAGTTAAAGAGCCATTGAGAGGCGGGAGACAAACCATATAGAGAGTCTTGCTGTTTGTATTATTAGCTGCTTGTGTGCTTGTTCATGGCAGTCATGTTTTCAAGATGCTCTTCAATCTGACAGATAGAAACGTTATTTTAAAAACAAATTTAAAAGGTGGGCATTCGATCCATTTTCACTATGAAGTCTCCCAATTTTTGCCTTCAACCATCCTCTAAAATTGAAACGCTCTCAACAGCTTCACTAAGAGTTGACATCCTTGTGTGTGACATCTCGTTACACTGGCAGTTTCTTGAACATCCAGCAAGAATAGAAAAGAACTCAGCTTATGTTGACACAAAACAGCATGATGAATTGTGACACACAAACACACACACATCTGTATCCCCCCCCCCCACTATGTATTATTTTTCCCTGTGGTGGAATAATTACAATTCTTCTACCTGCACCAGGAATGGAGAATCTTTGGTCCTCTGGAGGCCAGTCCCCATCATCCTTGACCACTGGCCATGCTGCCTAGGGAAGATTGGGGATATTGTTAATACATGCTTTCTATTCAAAGTTCCTGTTTAATGGCTAAAATTTGCCAGTTTTCAAGAATTCCACAGCAGGAAAGTTAGCAAGGAAGGGAGCAAACTAATATATTTCTCCTTAAACAAGAAAACATTAAAATAAAAAGGAGTACTCATTAGCATGGCACGGTACAGAGCCAACAATATTCCCATTATTGCTTATTATTACTATTACCAAGACTCTTTTCAAAAATAGATTAGAGGTTTGGAAGAAACTCAGCTGACAAAGGAATTGTGAGAAGCAGAAAACTCCATCATTGTACCCATTATTTGCTTTAAAGGAAAACTAAGCACCTCTAAGTAATCATCAGGTATACTTTATTCATCAGCACTAATTATATATGAAGCATCCAAGTATGAAACTAAGGCATTAATAATGGAAAAACTAACTCTAAGAGAATGGTTTTCAGGACTTTTTTTTGCCTCAGCCCAAATTTCATAGAATCATAGAATCATAGAATCATAGAGTTGGAAGAGACCACAAGGGCCATCGAGTCCAACCCCCTGCCAAGCAGGAAACACCATCAGAGCACTCCTGACATATGGTTGTCAAGCCTCTGCTTAAAGACCTCCAAAGTAGGAGACTCCACCACACTCCTTGGCAGCAAATTCCACTGTCGAACAGCTCTTACTGTCAGGAAGTTCTTCCGAATGTTTAGGTGGAATCTTCTTTCTTGTAGTTTGGATCCATTGCTCCGTGTCCGCTTCTCTGGAGCAGCAGAAAACAACCTTTCTCCCTCCTCTATGTGACATCCTTTTATATATTTGAACATGGCTATCATATCACCCCTTAACCTCCTCTTCTCCAGGCTAAACATGCCCAGCTCCCTTAGCCGTTCCTCATAAGGCATCGTTTCCAGGCCTTTGACCATTTTGGTTGCCCTCCTCTGGACACGTTCCAGTTTGTCAGTGTCCTTCTTGAATTGTGGTGCCCAGAACTGGACACAGTACTCCAGGTGTGGTCTGACCAGAGCAGAATACAGTGGCACTATTACTTCCCTTGATCTAGATGCTATACTCCTATTGATGCAGCCCAGAATTGCATTGGCTTTTTTAGCTGCCGCGTCACACTGTTGGCTCATGTCAAGTTTGTGGTCAACCAAGACTCCTAGATCCTTTTCACATGTACTGCTCTCAAGCCAGGTGTCACCCATCTTGTATTTGTGCCTCTCATTTTTTTTGCCCAAGTGCAATACTTTACATTTCTCCCTGTTAAAATTCATCTTGTTTATTTTTGCCCAGTTCTCTAATCTGTCAAGGTCGTTTTGAAGTGTGATCCTGTCCTCTGGGGTGTTAGCCACCCCTCCCAGTTTGGTGTCATCTGCAAATTTGATCAGGATGCCCTTGAGTCCATCATCCAAGTCGTTGATAAAGATGTTGAATAAGACCGGGCCCAAGACAGAACCCTGTGGCACCCCACTAGTCACTCTTCTCCAGGATGAAGAGGAACCATTGATGAGCACCCTTTGGGTTCGGTCAGTCAGCCAGTTACAAATCCACTGAGTGGTAGCATAGTCAAGACCGCATTTTACCAGCTTCTTTACAAGAATATCATGGGGCACCTTGTCAAATGCCTTGCTGAAATCAAGGTAGGCTACATCCACTGCGTTCCCTTCATCTACCAGGCTTGTAATTCTGTCAAAAAACGAGATCAGGTTAGTCTGACATGACTTATTTTTCAGAAATCCATGCTGACTATTGGTGATCACAGCATTCCTTTCTAGGTGCTCACAGACTGTTTGCTTAATGATCTGTTCCAGAATCTTCCCTGGTATTGATGTCAGACTGACTGGGTCCTCTCTTTTCCCCTTTTTGAAAATAGGGACAACATTTGCCCTCCTCCAGTCTGCCGGGACTTCGCCTCTTCTCCAGGAATTCTCAAAGATGACTGCCAGTGGTTCTGAGATCACATCTGCCAGTTCTTTTAATACTCTTGGATGCAGTTCATCTGGCCCTGGAGACTTGAATACATCTAAACTAGCCAAATATTCTTGTACTATCTCCTTAGTTATTCTGGGCTGTGTTTCCTTTGCTGAATCATTTGCTCCAAATTCTTCAGGTCGGGCATTGTTTTCTTTATCGGAGAAGACTGAGGCAAAGAAGGCATTGAGGAGTTCAGCCCTTTCTGTGTCCCCTGTTTGCATTTCACCATCTTCTCCTCTGAGTGACCCCACTGTTTCTTTGTTCTTCCTTTTGCTACGAACATACCCATAAAAGCCTTTTTTGTTGCTTTTAACCTCTCTAGCAAGCCTGAGTTCATTCTGTGCTTTAGCTTTTCTGACTTTGTGTCTACACGTGCTGGCTATTTGTTTGAATTCCTCTTTGGTGGTTTCCCCCCTTTTCCATTTTTTGTACACATCCTTTTTTAATCTTAATTCAGTTAAAAGTTCTTTAGATAGCCACCCTGGCTTCTTTAGGCACCTTCCACGTTTCCAAATTTGCCTAAGTCTGCAGCCCAACAAATTCTCAGGATCGTTTTACAAACATTTACCTTTACTGCACACTGTTTATGGTTTCTTGCTCCAGTCCTTCCCACTGTAGCCCTCACAGGAGAGGATCCTCTCGGTGTTTATTGTGGGCTTTATCCTGCTGCATGGGTCCTCCTACCACCTCAAGAGAGCTCAGCTATCAGAAGGCAGAAGAGGCGCATTTCCCAGATACACTCAGTAGAGGACCAGACCTCCTTGGACAGAGACCTTTTCCATGGCACAGGAGCGTCCTGGAGAAAGCCTATTTGCACAGACATCTTTAACGCCTGCTTGGCCTTGTCAGTTAATAGCGCAGTTTACTTTGCTACTGTTTACTTTGCTAAGGAAGCCTCCTACTTGAAGAACTATGCCAAGGAAGCCAACGACAAACTGTTTGGTGTTGATGGGTCACTATTGGAGAGGTAGCTCAAAGCTTAGGTGGTGTACCCCCAGATTTTTGAAGAAAAATTCAGTGGTGCATCCCGGGGTATCAGCCCACGTGTAGTTCAGATTCTGCAGTTTGATTGCACCCACATGGCAGCAAATGCATCGTGCTCTGTGTCAGAGCTGGCCCACACCTCCTTGCAGGCATGTCTTAAGCTTTAAGACCATGGGCCTCCAACCATTTGGGCCATATGACCAAGTAAGGCAACTGTCCAACTGCAGCAGCCCCATTTCCTTTGTAAAAGACGATGAGGAAACAAAAAGGTGAAGAAATAAGAAAGCACAGATTTTTGAAGAACAATTCAGTGGTGCATCCCGGGGTATCAGCCCATGTGTAGTTCAGAATCTGCAGTTTGATTGCACCCAAATGGCAAAAAATGCAGAGTGCTCTGTCTCGGAGCTGGAAAATCAATAAAAAAAATTGAAAACCCCCCAGAAAGATTGAAAATCTCATTTTCTTTAGGAAAACAAGGAGAACAGGGGATTAACCTCATGCTCTGAAAAGGCTGCAAAACAAAGATCATGCATAAATTGTGCCTAAGGAAGGTTCTAAACAGCTGAGGGGTGTAGGTTGGTCCTGCTGCTAGTACCCGTCTGGCTTTTAAGAGCCGCAAAACTGCCGCAACAAACGAGGGTTGTTTAAAAGATAGGGAATATAGAATGCAAAATGGTTGACAATTCAGACTGCCTGCTCTGGTCCAGTCCTGTACTGACAGTACCTTCCCAGAGTATGATATTGTGATGTTTCCTTTGGAGGTCTTTAAGCAGAGGCTTGACAACCATATGTCAGGAGTGCTCTGATGGTGTTTCCTGCTTGGCAGGGGGTTGGACTCGATGGCCCTTGTGGTCTCTTCCCATTCTATGATTCTATGATTCTATGATCTCAGCCGTTCAAACAGTGGCTTGGGTGGGTGGCACCAGTCGCAGATAAAGTGCCTTTGCCCGTGCAAGTGGGAGTTGGCCCCCTTCACACCTTTTGGACTTGGGAGCTTTCAGTGTGTTAAAAGGTCATTGTCCGCCTAGTCATAGGAGGCGATAGCAGTGGGGCAGCTACAAGAATTCTTGGAAAACACAGATGATTTAAATCCATGCCCATCTGGGTTCAATCCTGGCCGAAGAACTGAGTCAGTCTTGGTCGCCCTGATGGATGACCTTTGCAGACAGCTGCCTATGAAAATCTAAGGGTTATGAGAATCGGAGGCAGTGTATCTTTACTTAGTTGCTTCCATTTTAAGGGGGGAAGAGAAGCATGCATGTGTGAAAAACAATGTTGTCCAATGAAATTTGATATTGTGTCACACCAGGCCCACAGATGTTTGAAGAAAAATTCAGTGGTGCATCCCACGGTATCAGCCCATGTCCCCCAAGACGGCATGAGCACAACATGGGGTGTGCTGAAATTGCATGACCCCAGGGAATATTTTTTTTTGGGGGGGGGGCGCTTCAACATTTTGGGGGCCCTCAGCCCATGTCCCCCTAGACGGCATGAGCACAACATGGGGTGTGCTGAAATTGCATGACCCCAGGTAATTTTGGGGGGGCGCTTCAACATTTTGGGACCCCTCAGCCAATGTCCCCCTAGATGGCACAAGAACACCATGTGGTGTGCTGAAATTGCATGACATGACCCTAGGGAATTTTGAGGGGGACCCTTCAACATTTTGGGGGCCCTCAGCCCATGTCCCCTTAGATGGCATGTGCTGACATCACACTGCTCCAGGGCATTTTGAGGGGGGCACCCCCTTGAAAATTTGGAGTCCTTGGCCTCCCCATCCTGTATATGTCACAAGCACACCATGGGGGTGTGCTGACATTGTGTGATCCCAGGGATTTTTGAGGGGGCCCACGCCTATTGAAAATTTTGGGAGTACCTTGACCCCCTAGATATCTCAAGCACACCATAGGGAGTGTTAAAGTCTCACTGTCCCAGGGAATTTTGAAGGGGCCCACCCCTTCTTTAAAATTTCGGGGGTCCTCAGTCCTTTGCCACTATAGGCTGTGCAGTCATGCCACAGGGTGTGCTGATGTCAGGCCTCTGGATTTCCCTCTTGCATAGATGCTGTATTGGGTCCCTGGACAGCAGGTGGAGGATATCTGCAGGATTAGGAGCAACTGAGGAAAGACACAGTTGTTGAAAATTAGGCTTCGGGGTACTTATAGAGGAGAAGGAACTTGACTGGGAGTGGGATTTGTGGGGCTGGCAGGGTGAGGTTTGGGGCTGGGGCTGGGGCTGGGGCTGGGGCTGGGGCTGCAGCAAGAAACTGCTAGGGTGTTTTCCTTGGGGGAACAGTTTGCGATAGAACACTGGGGAAAGAGTTTGTGGTGTAAAAATCCTTTTTAAAAAAAGTTTGTATTTATTGATTGATACTTGTGCTAAGACAGACAGAAATAATATTCATTATAAATATATATTTTATAATATACTGAGTTAAAACAGCTACTTAAGCTAAGAAAGAGCAGAAAGAAAGTCAGAAGGAAGAAAATACAAGAAAAAGAGAAAACAAAAGTAGAAGACAAAGGGAAAGAAAGAAAACAACTAAAGGGAGAGACTAGAATAAAAGGACTTCTGGGTCTCAGTAGCTACGTATGATACTGGTTTATAGAAAATAGAATGTTAAAGAGAGTATTTTTTTTCAATCTTCAAATTCAGATACTGCAAGTTCATTTTCTCTTTCACACAAAAGGTCCATAGGAAACTTCCAATCCTTAACAAATGCTAGTAACGATTTTTCTCTAATTAAACATGTTAGCTTAGCCATCTAAGGCAATGTGGGGTAAAACTCCTGTGGTTGTAGATATTTTTATTTTATTTTTTGCAGCAAGGGAAGGGCTGGGAGCAAGGTCATTGAGGCTTCTCCCAGTCCATGAAATTCAGAAGCATTATAAACAAACATTACAATTCAACTTTAGCTTAAACACATTACTACTTTCATCTCGGGTTTCCCCCACCTTAAAAAAGAAAGAAAAAATGCTTTCAGACTACCCAAAAAGGATTAGCAATGAGATTGTAAACTTGAGGACGGGAACTATCTTTTTTGTTTGTGTGTGGGGAAAATTTTTTACTTAGACATAATATTTGTACCTACTTAACATTTGGTTTATCAGTTTTCCTACTACATAAAGACCAAATATTAATACAACTTTTATAGTAGCAAAAAGCAAAGGCAGCTTTGCATAGCCTATTGCGTTTAGGCGTTATTCAAGCTTAAGCTTTAGGCCCGGACCAAAAATTTCAAAGCCAATGTTTCCAAAAGATTGTGCTGTTTTAATATTAAGTGTGAAAACATTTAAACAATCGTCACTTACAGTTCCCATAGTTGTTTGCTAATAGTAATGGAGAATCTGTGACTCTTTTGGATGCTATTGGGACTCTAGCTGGAAGAGAAGCTGGAAAAGGAATAGCTGGGGAAAGACACAGCTGTTGATAATGAGGCTTCAGCGTTCTTAGAGGAGAAAGGGGCGAGGCAGAAAGGCTTTTGATTTTCTTTCACCCATAGAAGCCCAGCTAATACATTTATATACATTAGAAAATTTCAGTACTTCCTAATCCATGAAATTCAGAAGCTTTATAACGAAACATCGCAGTACACCTTTAGCTTAAACACATCCCTGCTTTTCTCTCTGGTACTGAATGTGGGAAACACCCTATGTGCTTTACAGGCATTTCACACAACCTTGCCATTACTTGATAAGTGTAATTGCGTGTCAAGGTCCCCAAGCCACCCCTCAAATAACTCACAACACACACATAATTTTTCTTTAAGGTTTTTGGCATAATTTTGGCCACAACTTTATTAACATACATGATTGTTAGTGGTTGCTTAGGCATTGGTTAAGACTATCTGTCGTCGTCCCCCCCGCCCCCCGCCTGGGGACAGAACTTACTTCCGGATTCCACCGAAAGCCAGTAAGGGAAAACAATATTGGGGAGAAATGGAGCTGAGCGACAGGCCCTCACTTCTCCCCGCATGCTCCCTAGGGCTTGCCGGTCCTAGCCCCATTCCAGGGATTCGGACAAAAACATGGCAAGCCCCTGGGTTCCTTTAACGGAATTCCCTTTCCGCAGCAGCGTTGGAGGGGCAGGCCCAGCCAGTCCTTGCCCCTCTTCCAACCAATTTGATAACCAATGCCTAACCACAACTTACAAGTTGTGACAATTTGCAGTAGGCAAAAAACAAATCAGCCAGATGGACAAAATTCCTACCAGTCCCCTGCCACAGCAGCAGATGACCCCATGACAGGCATAGCAAGGTCAACGCAGAAAACCCTTAAATTTAGGGCGGGCGGGAAAGAGAAAGTTTCCAAGCTGCGTGCACAGAATATAAAGCATTAGATCCCTCCCACCAAATTGCAACACATAAATTGCCCCAGCAACTCAACCAACTAATCATTGCCACAGGCCAACTTTCCAATCCTGCCTGGCAACCAAGGGGGGGGGTGGCCTGATAGACCCCACCGCAACCAGTGCTCTCCATTAAGGAGAACACTCTTTGTCACATGAAAGTGGTGGGGCGTGGGTGAGAAGGCAAAACCTGTTTACATCCCAGGGGAAAGATGTAGCCTCTTCGGCTGTGTCTGTCTTTCCAACCAGGGAAATGTTAATGCAATTTGGACTGTAAACAGAGTCAGGTACAGCTGTCCCCATGATCATAGCTGGAAGAAAATTACATCTGTGTCCACAGAAATGCCTGCCAGTGTTTCAGTTCATGCTTACATGCCCACATGTGATTTCAGCTGAAGTCTGCTTATGTGCTAGGGAAATCAAGCAGGCAAACATTTGGCAGCAACTCGCCATGCACTCGTAATGTACAGTACTTCCAGTCTGTAGGATGGTTCAGTTAAGAGAGATGTGATGTTTCGTTTCTCTGTGCCAAGTAACTGCAGCATCACAAGCAAGTTCCCCAGAGGTTGCAAAACTTGACACAAAGATTCCATAAGCCCCTCTGCTTCTCAAAAGGCTAAACTGTGCTCTCGCCTCTTTTTTTTGCTCATTGTTAGTGCCCTCGCGTATGCATCTTGCTTTGTTGGGTTGCCAGGCTCCATAGAATCCTAGAGTTGGAAGAGACCACAAGGGCCATCGAGTCCAACCCCCTGCCAAGCAGGAAACACCATCAGAGCACTCCTGACATATGGTTGTCAAGCCTCTGCTTAAAGACCTCCAAAGGAGGAGACTCCACCACACTCCTGGGCAGCAAATTCCACTGTCAAACAGCTCTTACTGTCAGGAAGTTCTTCCTAATTGTTATGGTAAAATCTGGGTGCGAGGCTGCTCTGCCACCCAGCTCGCCGGACTAAGTCCGCAGGTCCCTGCGGAGGAAAATGAGCTCAGCCGGAGACAGGAGCAAACTGCAGAAGATCCAAGTTTATTGAGCAACAGGTTCAAGGCGAGATTGAACAGCGAGAAAGGGGTGACATGAACTTTTGAAACTTCCCTCCATGTCCCAGAATACAGTGCAAAATACATCCCAGTTACATCATGAATACATTAAGAAGAGGTTGGGTTACACAGAATTAACATATGGAGGAGGGAGGGGGGAATATGCAGAGCTGGAGATATGCGCAGATAAGCACATCCTGAGTACCGGTGATGAGAAGACAATGGTCCATGTATGCATAGCCTGCCACCTGGCATTGCCCGGAGGAAAGGCTTGGCAGAGTGATTTGACAGGATTAGGGTCTTGACACCTTGCTTGAGGGATTATGGAGGACAGGGGAGGTGTCATGGAGTCCTAGAGAAATTGAGCAAATTGGCACGTTGATTTTCTATGAATTTTATAGATTTTAGTCCCTTTTGACATTGACAGTTGGAAATAAATGGATATATTGTAGCGAAGAAGAAGGTGAAGAAGACACGCCCCCCCTTCCGTATCATAATGTTTAGGTGGAATCTTCTTTCTTGTAGTTTGGATCCATTGCTCCGTGTCCGCTTCTCTGGAGCAGCAGAAAACAACCTTTCTCCCTCCTCTATGTGACATCCTTTTGTATATTTGAACATGGCTATCATATCACCCCTTAACCTCCTCTTCTCCAGGCTAAACATGCCCAGCTCCCTTAGTCGTTCCTCATAAGGCATCGTTTCCAGGCCTTTGACCATTTTGGTTGCCCTCCTCTGGACACGTTCCAGTTTGTCAGTGTCCTTCTTGAATTGTGGTGCCCAGAACTGGACACAGTACTCCAGGTGAGGTCTGACCAGAGCAGAATACAGTGGCACTATTACTTCCCTTGATCTAGATGCTATACTCCTATTGATGCAGCCCAGAATTGCATTGGCTTTTTTAGCTGCCGCGTCACACTGTTGGCTCATGTCAAGTTTGTGGTCAACCAAGACTCCTAGATCCTTTTCACATGTACTGCTCTCAAGCCAGGTGTCCCCCATCTTGTATTTGTGCCTCTCATTTTTTTTGCCCAAGTGCAATACTTTACATTTCTCCCTGTTAAAGTTCATCTTGTTTGTTTTGGCCCAGTTCTCTAATCTGTCAAGGTCGTTTTGAAGTGTGATCCTGTCCTCTGGGGTGTTAGCCACCCCTCCCAGTTTGGTGTCATCTGCAAATTTGATCAGGATGCCCTTGAGTCCATCATCCAAGTCGTTGATAAAGATGTTGAATAAGATCTTATTTATTTGTCTGTTCCCTAAGATTGCCCTCCCCCCCCCAACTTTGAAACGTGTCATTCATTTAATAAATGAGGGAGATGGGAGGGGTGCGTGTAGGAAGCTAGCATAAAGCTGCAGACAAACTGAGCAGGTCTGACAGCAAAAACCCTCAGTCTTGTCAAGTTTGTTTCAGAAATTCATCTCTGCTGCTACCATTGATAACTTGGATTACTAGACTATGCCAGTCCAGAGAACACCAGGCTGTTTCAAAGTGAGTTTTAGGAACATAGGAAGCTGTTTTATACCAGGTCAGCTGGTTTGTCCATCAAGCACAGTGTTGTCTATTCTGACTGGCAGCACCTCTCCAAGGTGTCAAGCAGAAGTCTTTTCAATCACTTGCTATCTGATCTTCTTAACAGGAAATGCCAAGATTTCAGTCTGGGACCTTAAACGTGCAGTGTATGTGCTGTGCCTCTAAGATTATGGTCTCTTCTTTGAAAGCAGATACCTTGTGTAGCAGCTCTAGACCCTTGGTTAGGGGTACTTAAAGGGTTAAGATGTTCTACATGAGCAGAGGCTTGGGCTCACAGGGCTCAAGTTTATTATTTCTTCAATACCAAGCTGCAATCTACTCTGAATTTTAGAGGCAAATGGCAAGTTGTCTTTTTTGAAGATTTCATTTAACTGGTGATACTGTAACAAGTTTTCTTATCCATTCTTGAATGTCTTTTGGAAGAGCATACATGAACGAATGGTGCATGCACACACACAAAAATGGCAGTGTAGTCCATACTTATTTAGCACCATGTAGTTAATCAGTTCCCTTTTCCTATTTGCAACCAGAACTTGAGGCATCTGGGGTTGACTTCTCTCCTGTTTGGAAGGTTAACCTTTGAAACCCTCAGAGATAGAACACTTAAAGCAAACGAATAAGAGAGTGTGGTTCCACTCATGGCCTACGGGTCCCAAGAATGTGGCCTCCAAACTACATCTCTTCCTTAAACCGGCAGGATGGCTATTATTTGGAAGAAGGGGGTAGTTCATCCCGATTCTGAGTTCTTATCTCTGCTTTGCTTTGTTGGTGGGCTGAACTAATTAGTGCCGAAAGCAGTCCTTGTTACCACATATGAGACTCTGGATAAGTGACAGGTCTTTGTGCAGATGTGAATCCTTTCTTTTTTGTAACTCACTGTTTTGTCTTGTCTGCATTCGGCATCCCACAGAACACGGATGTCAGGGGTTCAGGAGCAGAGGCGAGGGCAAGGGAGGAAACAGAGAGCGAGGGGGAGGAGGCAGAAGAAAGGATGAGTGATGACGACGACCCGAGATCTCCGAGTCTTTCCAGTGAATCAGAAGATTCACAAAAAGGAGCACCAGTGGCCAGGGCAAGGGGGGAGACTAGGGGGACACCCCAGGAAGAAAGAGCCAGAGGGGACTCAGAGGGGAGCAGTTGGAGATCGGGTCCAACGTCACCGCAAGAGAGTAGGAAAGAGGAAGAGCGCCAGGGAGCAAGCGCTGGCAGCTCGCAACAGGAGGGAGGGCACGAGTCAGGAGTGGCCACACCTTCATCGGGGAGCGAAGTGACGGTTAGACGGAAAGTGGAAGGTTGGGCGCGCGCGCCAAGTTCAAATGCACAGGAAGGTGGCGCAGTAGGCAGCCCGGAAAGGGAGCCAGGTCCTAAAGCCCGGCGCAAGGAGACAGGAGAGTCAGGGGGGTCAGCGTCAGAAGAATCCCGGAAGGAAGAGACCCAGGGGGGCAGAGGGACCCAGAGGAGAACTGTCAGGCGGAAAAGGTGGAGCAGGGCTAGGATATTAAGTTGGTGCGCAAGGGGCGGAGACTCAGACGGAGCTTCGCCGATCTAAGCATAAGACGTAGGGTTGCACGCAGCAGCTCGAGAATGGAGACTGTAACTCAATAAAGACTTTTATTTAACGATCGCTGGCTAGCGTGATCCTCTGTGAGCTAGGATCTGGTAGTAACCCTGACAGTAAGCTCCGTCCCTTCAAATTGTGGGCATCCATGGCCTCGCGGAGAGGAGGGAAAGCGGGTGCCTACAAGAGAGCTCACGAACGGCAGACAATATGACGGCCGAACAGCAAATAACGGAACTCAGAGAAGCAGTTTCACGACTGAATGCCGAGGCGCTGGCGTCCAGGAAGAGAGAGGAGGAAGCAGCTGCCGCCTACAGGGATCTCCAGGTCAGGTTGGACGTGCTTACGAAGCAAGGGCAACAGACACCCAAATCAGAGGGGATTGGGTTGGGGAGACGCACAGGCGGTCTAGTCTCGCACTTCGATGGGAATTTGCAACAGTACCCCAACTTTAGAGCAGACGTAATGTGTGCACTGCAACTACTGCACAAAGACTTTAGAGATGAACAAGAGAAAGTGGGGTTCATCATGTCCCATTTGCATGGAGACGCAAAAGCATGGCTGCGCAATTTGTGGAGAGATAAGGATCCTGCGCTCCAAAATGCGGACGCCTTTATTAAAGCGATGGATGGCTGTTTTTTATCAAGCATTGACGTGGATCTTGCCCGAAAGGAGGTGCATGGACTAAGGCAAGGGAGGGCCAGCGTAAGGCAGTATCATGCCCGCTTTTTCGCTTTGGTCAGTGCCCTGGAATGGGACAGAGATTCGGCTCCTGTCAGAGACCTTTTTTGGGAGGGCTTGCACAACTCGGTTAAAGATGAGATTGCGAGGGGGGAGAGACCCCGGACCACGCAGGAGATCGTTCAGAGGGCGCTGGCGGTGGGGGTGCGGCTGGAAGAACGTCCGTGGAGCAGGGACGAAGGGCGCAGCGGGCGCGAACCAGCCAGGGGCTCCTCCTTCCTTCCCAGAGAAGCAGCGCGTGCGCAATCCACGCCTCCAACAGGGGGAGGGGTGGAACCGATGGAGGTTGGGAGTGCAAGGGCTCAGTCAGCAGCCAGAGCCCTAGCACCGGCAGCAGTGAAAGCGAAGCCTCCTAGAGGGAACAGGAAGTGTTATATCTGCGAGGATCCAGGGCATATGGCGAAAGAGTGTCCCCGGAGGCTCCACAAGCACACTGCAGCCTCAGCAATGGTGACTGCAGCAACGCAGCACGGAGAACCACAGCAGGGAAACGACGATGTCTGGCTGGGGGAAGAGGCACTGGGGCCCAGCCAGACGTGTCAGTGAAGCAGTCCCCAGAGATTTTACCGCCCATGGACCCCCTCCCGCCCAAGCCAGTAGAGAGGCTCACCGCATCGCTCCAGCTACCCAATGGAATCACCATGGACGTGCCAATCACCGTCGACTCGGGAAGCAATGCAGACTTCATAGGGCAGGACTTTGTCGACCGGCACGCTATACAGTTGCTGCCTGCCACGCTGCCCCTGCAGGTTGTCACGGTGGATGGCAGGGAGCTGTTAGGGGGGCAAGTGGTGAAGCAGACGCCACCTATGGTGCTGCGGCTTGGAAATCACAGGGAAATCATCAGCTTCAACGTCACTCAACTCTCGGACACGCCTATGGTATTGGGCATGAGTTGGCTGGACAAGCACAGCCCGACGCTGGCTTGGTACCAGAGGCAGCTGACCTTCGGCTCTTCCTTTTGTGCTGAACACTGCATCATGCCCCAGCAGGAAGGGGAGCAAGAGGAGTCACAGCTGCTGCTAGGCACGCTGCAAGCGATTCCCCACAAGTACGCAGAATTTTTGGAGGTTTTCTGCGAGAAGGAGGCAGACAAGCTACCCCCCCACAGACCATATGACTGCAAAATTGACCTGCTGCCGGGGGCGGCGCTGCCCAAAGGGAAGCTGTATTCCATGTCTGAAGACGAACTGCAGGAACTCAAAGAGTTCATAGATCATAATTTGAAGCGCGGTTTCATCCGAGAGTCCCAGGCAGCGGGGGGCAGTCCTGTATTCTTTGTGAAGAAGCGAGACACGCCCCAAAAAAGACTCGTAGTGGACTACCGCATTTTGAACAGTGTCACCAAGCCGTCGGACTTCCCCATGCCCCGAATCGACGACCTCCTCGCAAAAGTACGCAAGGGCAGCGTGTTCACCAAGTTGGACCTGCGAGGGGCGTACAACCTCATTCGCATGCGGGAAGGAGATGAGTGGAAGACAGCCATGTTCACGCCCCTGGGCACCTACGAATATAGAGTTATGCCTTTTGGATTGCAAAATGGCTCCCACGTTTTTCAAGCTTTCATGCATCACGTGTTGGCGGGGCTCCTCTACAAGACGTGCGTCTGTTTCTTGGATGACATCCTGATCTTTTCGGAATTGCAGCAGGAGCATGACAGACACGTCAGGGAAGTGCTGAGCAGGCTACAGCAACATAGGCTTTACGCCAAGCTGGAGAAGTGCCAGTTCGACGTGACGGAGGTGGATTTCCTGGGCTACAAGTTGTCTGACAAGGGGCTCGCCATGGACAGCGCCAAGGTTCGAGCGGTGTTGGATTGGAAAAGCCCACGCAACCGGAAGGAGGTCCAACGGTTTGTCGGCTTCGTGAACTTCTATCGCAAGTTCATCAAAGGCTTCGCTATGCAGACAGCGGCCATCACGGACACGCTCAGTTCCAAGAAAAAGAAGTTCATCTGGACAGCGCAGGCGGAGCAGTCCTTTCAGGCACTCAAGCGTCTTTTCGCGTCGGAGGAACAGCTGCTTCATGTCGACCCCAGCAGGCCGATGAGAGTTGAAACAGACGCCTCGGACAGGGCCGTCGGAGCAGTCCTGCTGCAGAAGGACCCGCAGGGGGTTTGGAGGCCCGGAGCGTTTTACTCCAGGAAGCTCAGCAAGTCCGAACAGAACTACACCATCTGGGACAGGGAGTTGCTGGCTATTCATGCAGCGTTCAAAGCATGGAGGCACTTCCTGATTGGAGCCAAGCACACGGTGCAGGTCTGCACGGACCACAAGAATCCGGAGCACTGGTGCACGGCACAGTTCCTGAACCAGAGGCAGATACGTTGGGCTGAGTTCTTTGCGAACTTCGACTTCCGGATAGAGTATGTCCCGGGGGACACCAACATCATGGCGGACGCGCTCTCCCGTAAGCCACAGTATCTGGAGGATGCCACGCCAGCGGCCGCCATGCACATCTTCGCACCAACAGTGTGGGCGTGCGCTGCGGCGACAGTGGACCTGGAGGCGGTGCGACGAGCGTTGCAGAATGACTCCTTCGCGCAAGCAAAGATGGCAGAGATGCAAAGGGGCACGGCAGCGACCGACGGGTTCCAGCTGAGAGATGGATTGCTCATCCGTAAAGGGGCCATCTACGTGCCGGGAGACGAACTTCGCGCCAAGGTACTGCATCAGCTGCACGACGCGCCCACTGCCGGGCACTTTGGCAAGGAGAAGACGGTGGAATTAGTCGCCAGGGATTTCTGGTGGCCCGGAATGAGAGGGGAGGTCGCGGACTACGTGGCGAGGTGCGACACCTGCCAGAGGGCCAAACCAGTGCACAGACCGCCGGCCGGACTGTTGGAACCGCTGCAAACTCCGGTCGAACCATGGGAGAGAGTCGCCCTGGACTTCGTCACGGATCTGCCCAGCTCGAGGGGCAAGACGGCCGTGCTGGTGGTGGTGGACTTGTTCTCCAAGATGGCGCATTTCATCCCGTGTGCGAAGGTGGCCACGGCGGAACAAACCGCCAAACTGTTCATAGACCACGTGTTCAAGGTTCACGGTCTGCCACGGTCTATTCTGTCCGACCGCGGGCGGCAGTTCATCTCGAATTTCTGGCAGAAGCTGATGGGCTTCCTAAACGTCAAGATCAACCTGGCGTCGGCGAGACACCCGCAGACCAACGGGCAAGCGGAGCGGGTCAATGCCATCATGCAGCAGTACCTGAGATGCTATGCGAATCAACAGCCTGCGACGTGGGTGGATTACCTGCCGCTCGCCGAGTTCGCCTACAACAACACGAAGCACGTGTCCACGGGGGTCACGCCGTTCTTCGCCAACAACGGGAGGCACCCCAGAACCTTCCCGGGACTGGAAAGACTGGTGGAGGGGGAGCCGCAGACAGCAGATGCGTTCGCGTCGGAGTTGCAGGAGGTCCACGATCAGCTGCGGCGGCACCTGGAGCTGGCCAAACACGCATACAAGGTGCAGGCAGACAAACACAGAAGGGTTGGCGAAGAGATCCATGTGGGAGACTGGGTCTGGTTAGCAGCCCACGCAGTGCCGGCCAGGTCGTTGGCCAAGAAGAAACTAGGGCATAAGCAACTGGGGCCCTACCAAGTCGAAGAGCAGGTCAACCCGGTGGCCTTCAGGCTGGCGCTTCCGGAGGGTTCCAGAATGCATCCGGTGTTCCACAGATCGGTGCTCACTCCCTACAAGGCACCGCACAGGTTTCAGGAACCCGGAACGGCACCGAGTCCGCTCCGAGAGGGAACCAGGCAACGGGGAGTGGCACAGGAGGTGCGCCTCAACGAAGTCACGGAGATTTTGGACTCCAGATGGGGGGAAGAGGGGGTAGAATACCTTCTCGCTAAGGAGGGCACCCCGGCCAGTGCCAACAGCTGGGTGCCGGGCTACGCTTTAGATGAACCTCTGCTCAAGGAAGAGTTTCATGCCCTCTTCCCCCATAGGCCAATGCCAGCGGACTTTTTCGACGACTGGCTTTTCACGCCCACGCTTTCAGCCAGCACGTTCCGGGGGTTCGACTCGGATGAGGAACCGACACGAGACGCCCGTTCCCCGGAGGGGTCACCCTCGGGATCTGCTTCAGAACCCTCGTATTGGTGGGATGATCGACCAGAGGAGCAGTGGCGCAGGAAGTGGCTGGAGGGTCCAGGACGAGCAACGCCTCCAGAAGGAAGCGAGGGAGAGACGGACATGGACGTTTTCGGGGACGACCAGGGTCTCGAGCACGGCGGCACAGAGATGGAAGCAGAGGTGACCGTCGTCGACGAGAGCAGGGAGGAAGAACCGGAAGACTTCGGATGGAGGCCCGCCACGGGAAGCGAACTGTACCCGACATTCGTCCCCTTGACACTGCAGCACCCAGTTCCCGCACCGGAAGGAGGGGAGGGGGGAAGAGGGGGCTTCGAGGGGGGGATGGATGTCAGGGGTTCAGGAGCAGAGGCGAGGGCAAGGGAGGAAACAGAGAGCGAGGGGGAGGAGGCAGAAGAAAGGATGAGTGATGACGACGACCCGAGATCTCCGAGTCTTTCCAGTGAATCAGAAGATTCACAAAAAGGAGCACCAGTGGCCAGGGCAAGGGGGGAGACTAGGGGGACACCCCAGGAAGAAAGAGCCAGAGGGGACTCAGAGGGGAGCAGTTGGAGATCGGGACCAACGTCACCGCCAGAGAGTAGGAAAGAGGAAGAGCGCCAGGGAGCAAGCGCTGGCAGCTCGCAACAGGAGGGAGGGCACGAGTCAGGAGTGGCCACACCTTCATCGGGGAGCGAAGTGACGGTTAGACGGAAAGTGGAAGGTTGGGCGCGCGCGCCAAGTTCAAATGCACAGGAAGGTGGCGCAGTAGGCAGCCCGGAAAGGGAGCCAGGTCCTAAAGCCCGGCGCAAGGAGACAGGAGAGTCAGGGGGGTCAGCGTCAGAAGAATCCCGGAAGGAAGAGACCCAGGGGGGCAGAGGGACCCAGAGGAGAACTGTCAGGCGGAAAAGGTGGAGCAGGGCTAGGATATTAAGTTGGTGCGCAAGGGGCGGAGACTCAGACGGAGCTTCGCCGATCTAAGCATAAGACGTAGGGTTGCACGCAGCAGCTCGAGAATGGAGACTGTAACTCAATAAAGACTTTTATTTAACGATCGCTGGCTAGCGTGATCCTCTGTGAGCTAGGATCTGGTAGTAACCCTGACAACGCGTCTAACAAACCTCACCCATGCTGTGCAAAATCTATTGGAAACTGTCCCTATCTTCAAACATACAAAGACATATTATCCTGATTTCTCCCTCTCTCTTTCCATAGACTATGATCAGGCATTCCTCAGCTAGCTTGTCTGCAACCTATTTCCTTCACTGAAACAATGCCTGAATTATATTCTTGAAAGCAGGAGAGGATCATTCCCCCCCCCCTTTGTTTTCTTTTGAAAAGAACAACAACAAACAAGGTAGAGCAGAAATGGAGATCAAGGCAACAGATCTGGAAAGGTGCTTTGAAAGTCAGAATACAAACTATTCTAGGCGAAAGGGTGGACAACAGAAGAAAATATACAGATTGACAGGGACTGGCCTCAGGCCTGCTGACTGGGAAGTGGCATTTATTGACTCCTGCTTGCAGGGCTGAGAACTGGGAAAGGTGGTAATTCCAGCATCTTGTTTCATTGATTTCCATAGGATTTAAATATGACTAAAGGAGTGGTATAACGGTTAATTCTGCAGTGCTAGAGCTAACCATGACAGTCCCAAGTCATGTCCTCAATGCAAGTAAATAGCACAAGGCCCAGTTTATTAGGATCAGTATGCTCCTACATAAAGTTTCTTGGTGCAAAGCCGCATTGAGTGCAATGAAATTTATTTCTGGCTGCATAAGTACAACTTGCAAAACACACTGAGCTTTAACAAAATCTTCAGCCAGTGCAAATGCAGCTTTAGTTTTAATTAGAAATGCAAACAATATTGCACAGGAGTGTTACCATTCAAATTACTAATGTGCAGTAGGAACCCCATCAAAGTAATGAAATGTGTGGCCTTCCTTGGTTACTTCCCTTGTTCTCTTGACCTCCTCCATTCTAACGTTACGAAGAAACTTGAATGAGGCAAGAATAAGGGTGTAAATTAACTGGACACCCCTGCAGATAATATCAACACTCTGGTTCTGCAAAACGTCCAGGAATTAGATGCTTCTCTACATTCTCCTTTCAGCACACCACAGGACTAAAGTTTAACCAGTTCCATGTGTTTGTGATTTCCTCTGGTTAGCATATGTAACAACACCCAGAACTTAATTGTGTGCATATTTCAAGTCTCCACCTCTCCTCAATTGCTGCTCAAAATAATGCATACATTTTTTAAAAAAAAAAAACTGCCTGATAGAGCCATTTCCTTTTCTCTCACTTTTGTTTTGTTACACACACACACACACACACACACACACACGTAAGACAGAATTAAATGACATGGGTAAGGATATAAGGGGAACAGTTGAAGTTCTAACGAGGTCCTTGTGGATGGCATAATGACCCGCAGAGAATCTTGTGGTAGATAATGAGGTATGAAAAGCAATAAATCACGAGATTCTGAGAGAAATAAAGTTATACCAAGTTCAATATATGAAGGTGATGAATCAGGAAATAGAATGGAAAATTAAACAGATGAGACAAAGGACATTTGAATCGGCCAATTTGACAATTTCCTGCAATGATCGGTGCTTAGAAAGCCTATGATTCAGTTCCAGGAGATATTGGTGACAGGCGCTGTAAGGCAAATACTGCTTCAGCCTACCAAGAAATTCCTCTTGAAAGAAATTTGTCTCTCACCTGAGGGATAATTACCTCCTGTACCTGGAAATGCTTCATTTCAAATTACTGTGGACTTGACTGTTCACATAATTTCACTCTCTGTGCTTATGTGCACATTCCACATGTACTAATCCAGGGATTCAAAGGTGAAAAGTAGGCGAATAGGTAAGCAATGGCGGCGGTGGGGGGAGAATGGTGGGGCCAGAATGCACAAACTTTTCAAGGCTAACTTTACTGAAGCTGCATAGGCAGACCAAGCAGCTACTCACAGGCAGGAGAAGGGATGGCGGGCACAATTCAAGAGGCAGCTGCTATTCTGTAATCAGCTTTTTGCCAAATTGCAGTCAAATTCCTCGGATGTGACCCAGGCGTGTCCATCCACGTCCATCGCATGTCCTACTTGGCTACCTACATCCCATGCCTCCTGTGGCTGCTCAAGACGGCCACTTGCAGTCCCATAACAACCCAGCGGTGGCCAGTGGCGGCCCCTTCGGTATCGGAGGGACTGATCCCCCTGCCTAGAAATATTGAGGGGGCTGAAGCCCCATATACCCGTTACCCCTGCTTTCTTGTATCTTTTGGTTTAGAAAGGGGTCCTTACTGTCACAGTTGCTTCTCTCATAGGAGATAGATGGTGAAGACTCCACCTGTTCTGATTCTCTCATGTCCCACTCTGCTACCTATGGTGTGTGCCTCCTGCAGCTGTAGGTGACTGTCATTTGCAGCCCCATAACTACAACCTGGCGATGGGGGATAGTGGGGGGGGGGGCGGGCTGAGCCCCCATGGCCAGGATTTAATCCAGCTGGGAATGGATTTAATAATCTTGTGTTTTCTGAGAATGCATGTAGCTGCCCCACCAGTTTGCCTGAGATGGGTGGGAGGAGTTATTAACATTCCAAATTCTCCTTCATCTTTCACTCACTGGCCCATCTGTGTGGTGGTCAAATTCCTCAATGTGACCTAGATGTGTTCATCCACATCTGTCGTAAGTCCCGCTCAGGTACCTACGCCCGGCGCCAAATGAATTGTTTGGTCCCATAGGCTGCATTAAGATGGGGTGAAAAACTAAGGATTTTGCTCTAGTTTGAGTTGCCAATCATTCTGGTTCCTTCCTCTTGGTTAAAAGTTGTTTATTTGTTTGGAAACCTGTTATGATACCCTGCAGAATGCAAATGGATTAAATCAAATTCCCCCCCTCCCCTCTCCTCTCCTCCATCTTCGCCTCCCCTGCCAGGCGTGGCCATTCATATTTGTCGCATGTCCCTCGTGGCTAACAGGGCCCTTGGCCTCCCACGGCTGCTGGTGACAGTCATTTGTGGCCACAGCAACAGCCTGGTGGTGGGGGATGGCGGTCCCCTCAATACTGGGGGGACTGAGCACCCTTCCTAGAAATATTGAGGGGGCTAAAGCCCTGGGTGTCTACGAGGTCTGCCCTGCCTTGTACCTGCAGTCAGTCATTCCGGCCAACTGAGGCAACAAGTCCTCAGTAGAGAATCAGCTCTGCTGGGATCATTGGAATTCTGCAAATAGCAGGGGCATCAGTGCCTTGGTACTTCATCCTCTGTTGGGTTCCTCATCGCCTTTTACAAAGGAAATGGGGCTGCTGCAGTTGGACAGTTGCCTTATTTGGTCATATGGCACAAATGGTTGGAGGCCCATGGTCTTAAAGCCCAAATGGCAGGAAATGCAATCAAACTTCCGAATCTGAACTACACACAGGCTAACACCAGGCAGGCCCCAGAAGAAGGATCTTTCTTGTATCTTTTTGTTTACAAGGGGTCCTTGCTGTCATAGGAGCTTCTCTGCTAGGAGAGGTACGAGGTAAGTTTCTTTTCCTGCTTCTGCTTTCCCAACAAATATTTTAAATTGCTAAATTATGGCTTGATTTTTTTATTTTTTGTTAACTGCCTTGATCTTTTCAGAAGAAAGGAAAGGAGAGTGTAGCAGGAGACCCCCCCCCTTTCATTACACTGTAATGCACAAGCACCACACACACACACACCTCCCACCTCCCCGAGCCTGGAGAAGCCCCTTCTAGAGGGGCATCCCCTGAAAGCCTTCCGTAAATAAGGGAGCGCTAACTTGACAGCTCCGCACGGAACCCTTGTTATTTTCATATCTTTTCCCTGAGTAGACCGTGAAACTCTACCTCTCCCTATTCTTATTATGGGTTGACCAACTCTCCGAACTCGAGGTCAATCGGCTGCCGCTTCAACCAATCAGTGCTACCGAACAGCGCCCCTTGTGGCGGCCACGCAGGTACTGCAGGCAAAGGCATGCTTCCCTATACTTTGACAGCTCTCAAATACAAAGTTTCCGAGTTCAATTGACTGTGACTGATCTAATCAAAATGTTGCAACCGGCTTCCGGAAAATCGAAAGCGCTTTGAACTTCTAGGACAGTTTTCTTCATAAATTCACTATAAATCAGCCATACATCGGATCTTCACCGGACCACTTTTATTCTGCTTCATATCACAAGGACTATCAAAGGGGGTGGCCTGATATCAATTGGCCATAATCCCTCAAGCGAGGAGGCACGTACACTACAGCCCTTCCCAGTTGGCATGGCAACCTTGATAGTCATCTTGATGGGCTCAGACAGAAGACTATCAAGAACACAACGAACTGCATACACTAGTGGATTCAACACGGACTATGACAAAGGGACAGTGATCGGATTCCCCTCAGGGGGCAGGAAACTGCGCCTATCCTTTTGTCTTCTGGAAATGACTCCTGGGGAGGGGGAAAAGGGGCTCCGGCCAGGTGTCATGGTACTCAGATTACCTGAGCAACCCCTCCCCTGACTCCTCCTGTTTTTAATGTAGTCATGATGTAGTTATGATGTATTTCTAGGGGTGTAACTCAGGGGATTAGAAGCTAATAAAAGTTGGGGTCTTCTTTTGTTCTGGGCTTCCATCTTGCTTCACCTTGTGGGCGGTGGGAGTCCTGTTGCGACAGTCTTTCTTCAATAAAGAGTGAGCCTACAGGCTGCTGATTTGCTCCAAATTGCTCTGGTTGGTGTCTTGATTTCTGCCCAAGGGAGCCCTCGGACTCTCCGGTAACAAGAGCAAAAGTAAAAATATTTTAAATAAATACATAAAGATATTCAAGGAGCCCATTGCTGTATACAGTGTTAATGTTACCATGGATTAAACTAGGGTTTTTTTAATTTAAAAACATTGTATGATTTATTCTTTGTACCCCGCCCATCTGGCTGGGTTTCTCCAGCCATTCTGGGTGGCTTCTAAGCAGCCCATGGGGGTCGTTTAACCGGCCCCCGAGCCACCCCAGAACTGAACTGCCCGCTTCGCGAGTCCCCACGTGCTGCACAAAACCAGCGCAGCACGGCGTGGGGTAAACCTTGCCAACCCCTGATTTAAGGCATGCCTGCAAGGAGGTGTCGGCCAGCTCTGACACAGAGCTTCTCCCCATCACCAGCCCCACAAGCTCGGGGGACAGATATCCACAAGCCTGGGGAGACCGGTGCGATTTCCTGCCGGGCTCCCTAGGCTTGCAGATAGCAGCCTGTTCTGGGGGCTGGGGTCGGGGGAAGCTCGGGCTTCCCTCGCCCCAGCCTCGCGCCTGGGGGGGAAATATTTTTTTTTCTTTATTTCCCCCCCTCAAAAAAAACTAGGTGCGCCCTATGGGCCGGTGCGCCCTATGGGGCCAAAAATACGATAACTTTTGGAAACTGATAAAAGGAAAAACCTTCCTTTGTTTAGGACTTCTTCCTGCTTCTCCCATGCGGTTGGGTGGGAGTCCTATAGCAACACTTTTGAATAAAGATGAAACCCTACTGGCTGCTGTTTTGCTCCTGTTTTCTTGTCTTTGTTTGGCAATCCAAGTGAGTCCAGGAATTTTCCTTTTACAAATGGCAACCTCTGTCTGTCCAGGCCCAATATTCATCCTCTTAGATGGGCCATCAACACCATTCATCATGCGTACCCTCCAACATTTCTCTGATGAAAACAGGGATGTTCTTTTCTGTAATAACAATAAAAATAATATAATATAATATAATATAATATAATATAATATAATATAATATAATATAATATAATATAATATAATATAATATAATATAATATAATATAATATAATATAATATAATATAATATAATATTTATACCTCGCTCATCTGACTGGGTTGTCTCATTTAAAAACATAAACATTAAACCTTTTTTTAATCCTTACACAGGTATGCCTTCAGATGTCTTTTAAAGGTTGTCTAGTTACTTATCTCCTTGGCTCAGGGGTAGCCTAACTCCATACCCTTCATCATTTCTCCAATGAAAACTGTCACATCCTAAGGAAAAATGGGACATTCCAGGATCAAATCAAAAACTGGGATGGCTTCTGTAATTCTGGGACTGTCCCTGAAAAATAGGGACACGTGGAGAGTCTGGTCATGTTAACACCTTTATCCCAGGTGAGGTCTTGGCTTGGAAATAAAGCTTAGCCTGCATTTTTCCACTGGCCTTCAATCTTCTTTAAACGCCCAGTATTCAAAATCTTACCATTTATTAATTTCTAGGGTATTGCCCTTCCAGTGGAACTGGTCCAAGATATACTGCTGCCTGACCTAAAGGATTTGATAAAGGCCCACCCCACCCCTAGTCCATGTACAGAGGCAGCTGAACAGACAGGTAGCTGAATCTTCCTTCCACTGCCCTCTACTACGTTTGAGGGCAGCAGGCTAGCTTAGGCCATCTGGGATGCTAGCCTCCATTCTCCAACATCCAGCTGCCACTGCCTAACTCCACGGGCTCTCCGCCCCGGGTGTCATACCTGAGGATGGGTGACGCTGCCGTGTCAACCCCATGGGACGCTCACCGTGGGTGGTGGCGCCCCTCTGCTCACTGCCCTGCCCCATGAGACGCTCACCGCGCTGCCTCCGTGGGCGGCTCCTCCCACCCCTGGGTGCACAGATGTGCACCACTCTGGGTGCTGGAGCAGCTAGCCCCGCCTCTGCCTGACTCACAGCATTTGCCACCTGGAACAGCCATAAAAATGTAAGATCAGGTCCATCTAGTGCAGCATTCCATTCTCACAGTGGCCAACCAGATGCCTGTGGGAAACCCACAAGAAGGATTCAAGCACAAGAGGCCCCTCCCGTGTCTCCAGCACCGGGAATTGAGAAGGATTGTGGAAGCAGAGCAGAGCCATCCTAGCTACTAGCCATCCTTCATGAATTTGCCTAATCCTCTTTTAAAGCCATCCATGCTGGTGGCCATCATTGCCTCTTGTGGGAGGGAGTTCCACAGTTTAAGTATGTGCTGCATGAAAATACCTCCTTTTAGGTGTCCTGAATCTTCCAACATTCTGCCTCATTGGGTGGTCACCTCCCTCTACTTAACAGTAGGCTCTGCCCTGTCATGATGACAAAAGACAAGCTCAGGCTACCTTTCGGGGTGGCCAGGATGACATAATAGCAGCACAGGACATTTCAGCTGACAGCTAGAGCGGGCATAAGACAAACAGACTGCTGCGTTGATATTTGACAAGGTGACCACAGCTGTGCTTATCTCCATTTCCATTCTTTGGCCACATAGAATGGTGTCGGCTTCCTTTGTTTCTGAGATACATGGTACAAGTGGTGAGGCAACACATGCCATGGTCACATTACTTTGTATCAGTCTGAGCATCTGTTTCTTTGGCCTTGACTGTCATTGTCAGCTGAAACCACAGTAACAGGCTTTCCTGGGCTGTGTCCTCATGCTACACCCCAACCCGCAATGGTCTGCTGAGTCTATCTTGAGCCATCATGAAATCAGGCTCTAGTCACTTGATCAGATTATCAGTACACAAACATGGAAAATTCTCTCTTCAAATGACTAATCTCTTCACCACATATTTATGTATTTGAGGGGGAAACACTGTAGCTCGGTGGCATGCAGAAGGTCCCAGGTCCCTTCCCTGGCATCTCTGATTAAATAAGAGCTAGGGAAGAATTGTCACTCCCTGAGACCCCATCAGGGCTATGCGGACAGATATTCTGTTGTTGTTGTTTTTTAAATCATGGTTTTTATTGAGTTTTCCATATTTCATTTCATTTTATAATACATATCCCAAGCTTACATTACTACTCCAAGCGAGCATCAACTTCCTTCCATCACTCTTTCTGACTTTCCTATTATTTTAACATATTTGTCACATTTCTATAATCACTTCTTTACCATATATAATCATTTAACAATCACCCTTTCATTTGTAAATTAGCTCCTTCTTTCCACATTACGAAACATTTCACATTAATGTTACAAACGTTTTTAGGTGTTTACAACTTTCTTTCAAATAATTTATAAATTTGCTCCAGTCCCTTTGAAATCTTTCAGCAGGTCGGTTCCTAATTTTCTCTGTCAACTTTGCCAGTTCCATGTACTCTACCATCTTTATCTGCCAGTCGTCTAGAGTGGGGAGAGCTCTTGCTGTTTCCATTTTTGGGCCAGGAGGATTCTTGCCGCCGTTGTGGAGTACATGAATAGGTTAACATATTTTTGATTGGATTTCCTCGTCAATTAATCCTAATAGAAATACTTCTGGCTTTTTACTATTTATAATTGTCAGAGCTGCTTCCAGATCCTAGCTCACAGAGGATCACGCTAGCCAGCAATCACTTTGTAAAAGTCTTTATTGAGTTACAGTTTCCATTCTCAAGCTGCTGCGTGCAACTCTACGTCTTATGGGTTAGATCGGCGAAGCTCCGTCTGAGTCTCCGCCCCCTGTGCACCAGCTTACTAACCTAGCCTTACTCCACCTTTTCCGCCTGACCGTTCTTCTCTGGGTCCCTCTGCCCCCCGGGGTCTCTTCCTTCCGGGATTCTTCTGACGCTGACCCCCCGGACCCTCCTGTCTCCTTGCGCCGGGCTTTAGGACCTGGCTCCCTTTCCGGGCTGCTTACTGCGCCACCTTCCTGTGCATTTGAACTTGGCGCGCGCGCCCAACCTTCCACTTTCCGCCTGACCGTTTCTTCGCTCCCCGATGGAGGTGTGGCCACTCCTGACTCGTGCCCTCCCTCCTGTTGTGAGCTGCCAGCGCTTGATACCTGACGCCCTTCCTCTCCCCTTGCCTCTGCTCCTGAACCCCTGACAATAATGAATTTTAAAAGGTAATTGACCTTTTTAAATTCATTATAAATAGTATCCCAGAAGATTTTAACTTTGGTACAAGTCCACCACATATGTAAGAAATTCCCTTCTTCTTCCCTACATTTCCAACATAATTTATCTTGGCTTCTATACATTTTGGCTAATTTACTTGGTGTGATGTACCAATGGTACATCATTTTCATTCAATTTTCTTTAAGTGCCACACATGCCGTAAATTTGATTGTTTTATTCCACATTACCTCCCACCTCTCAAAATCAATATTATGCTCCAGATCCTGTGCCCATCTTATCATCACACTCTTTACCTCCTCATCCTTTGTTTTGCACTCTAGTAGTACCTTATACATTTTTGATATCATTTTCTTATTACTACCCAGCAGTTCTGTCTTAATCTCTGATTGGATGTTACTAAAACCATTGCTTTTATTGTCTTTCTTAAAGATATCTTGTAATTGGTGGTGTTGTAACCAATCGGTTAATTTCCCTCTCAATTCTTTGAATGATTTTAACTTTAATTTACCATCCCCTCCACCAATAGCTCTCTATTGGTCCTTTCCCATGTAAACACGGAGTTTTACGTTCTAAGAGATTTTTATGTCTAGTCCATACCTCATACAAGGATTTTCTAATGATGTGGTGCAGAAACCCTCTGTGAACTTTTGTCTTTCCATACCACAGGTAGGCGTGCCACCCGTATCTATTATCGAATCCCTCTAAATCTAGTACCTCCTCATTGTCTAATGCTATCCAATCACACAACCAACAAAAACAAGATGCTTCATAATAAATTTTTAGATCTGGCTGGGAGAATCCACTTCTTTCTTTTGCATCAGTCAGGATTTTATATTTGATCCTAGGTTTCTTTCCCAGCCAGATATATTTAGAAATACGTTTTCGCCAGATGTCAAATTGTTTCGTTCCACATATAATAGGAATGGTCTGGAATAAGATTAACAGTTTTGGGAGCATGTTCATTTTAATAGCAGCAATTCTGCCCATCAACGATAATTTCATTCTGGTCCAAATTTCCAGGTCTTGTTTAATCTCTGTCCACACCTTTTCGTAATTATCTTTATATAAGTTGATGTTTTTTGTCATTAGCCATACCCCCAAGTATTTTACTTTTTTTTGCAATTGTTAGTCCTGTTTTCATTTGTAACTCTTCTATTTCTTTACTATCCATGTTTTTTGTTAGTAGTTTTGTTTTGCTCTTATTAAATTTAAATCCAGCAAGATGACAATATTCTTCTATTTTTTCCATTGCCTCAATTGAACTATTTATTAGTTGTTCCAACGTCAACACTACATCATCTGCAAATTGATGATAATCAATTATAATTGATGAATACTGCTGCATGATGGCGTTGACCCTCTCCGCTTGTCCGTTGGTCTGCGGGTGTCTCGCCGGCGCTAGGTTGATCTTGACGTTCAGGATGCCCATCAGCTTCTGCCAGAAGTTCGAGATGAACTGTCGCCCCCGGTCGGACAGTATAGACCGCGGCAGACCGTGGACCATGAACACGTGATCTATGAACAGTTTGGCGGTCTGTTCCGCTGTGGCCACCTTCGCACACGGAATGAAATGTGCCATTTTGGTTAACAAGTCCACTACCACTAACACTACTGTCTTGCCCCTCGAGCTGGGCAGATCCATGACAAAATCCAGGGCCACCCTCTCCCACGGTTCGAGCGGAGTTTGCAGCGGTTCCAGCAGTCCCGCCGGCGGTTTATGCACTGGCTTAGCCCTCTGACAGGTGTCGCACCTCGCAACGTAGTCCGCGACTTCCCCCCGCATCTTGGGCCACCAGAAGTCTCTGGCGACTAATTCTATCGTCTTCTCTGTGCCAAAGTGCCCGGCGGTGGGTGCGTCGTGCAACTGCTGCAGCACCTTAGCGCGGAGTTCGTCTCCCGGCACGTAGAGGGCCCCTTTGCGGACGAGCAACCCTTCGCGCACCTGGAACTCGTCGCTCTTCGCCGTGCCTCTGCGCACCTCCTCCATTTTCGCTCGTGCGAAGGAGTCTTCTTGCAGCGTGCAACGTACAGCATCCAGGCCCACGGTTGCCGAAGCGCACGCCCACGCTTCTGGTGTGAAAATGTGCTTGGCCGCCGCTGGCGTCGCCTCCTCGAGGTATTGCGGCTTCCTGGACAGTGCATCCGCCATGACGTTGTTGTCACCAGGGACGTACTCTATCCTGAAGTCGAAGTCCGCAAAGAACTCCGCCCAACGTATGTGCCTCTGGTTCAGGAACCTCGCCGTGCGCCAGTACTCCAGATTCTTATGGTCCGTGCGGACCTGCACTGTGTGCTTGGCTCTGATCAGGAAGTGCCTCCACGCCTTGAATGCTGCATGAATGGCGAGCAACTCCCTGTCCCAGATGGTGTAGTTCTGCTCCGACTTGCTGAGCTTCCTGGAGTAGAAGGCGCACGGCCTCGAATCCCCCTGCGGGTCTTGCTGCAACAGGACTGCTCCCACGGCCCTGTCTGAGGCGTCTGTTTCAACCCTCATCGGTTTGCTGGGATTTACATGCAGTAGCTGCTCTTCGGACGAGAAGAGACGCTTGAGTTTCTGAAAGGACTGCTCCGCCTGCTCCGTCCAGATGAACTTCTTCTTCTTGGAGCTGAGCGTGTCGGTAATGGCCGCCGTCTGCATCGCGAACCCCTTGATGAACTTGCGATAGAAGTTAGCAAAGCCGACAAACCGCTGGACCTCCTTCCGGTTGCGCGGGCTCTTCCAGTCCAACACTGCGCGAACCTTGGCGCTGTCCATGGCGAGCCCCTTGTCCGACAATTTGTAGCCCAGGAAATCCACCTCCGTCATGTCGAACTGGCACTTCTCCAGCTTGGCGTACAGTCTATGCTCCTGTAGTCGTTGCAGAACTTCCTTGACGTCTCTGTCGTGAGCCTGCTGCGATTCTGAAAATATCAGGATGTCGTCCAGGAAGCAGACACACTTCTTGTAGAGGAGCCCCGCTAACACGTGATGCATGAAAGCTTGAAAACAGTGGGAGCCATTTTGTAATCCAAACGGCATAACTCTGTATTCGTAGGTGCCCAGGGGCGTGAACATGGCCGTCTTCCACTCGTCGCCCTCCCGTATGCGAATAAGGTTGTACACCCCTCGCAGGTCCAACTTGGTGAACACGCGTCCCTTGCGCACCGTCGCGAGGAGGTCGTCGATCTTGGGCATGGGTGAAGATTGGTGCTTCTTCGCGAGCTCACGAAAGTCGGACGAGATGAATACTGAACAGCAGATAGCAGCCCTGCAAAATGCAGTGACACAACTAAACGCCGAGATACTCGCATCCAGGAAGAGGGAGGAGGAAGCAGCTGCCGCCTACAAGGATTTCCAAGTCAGGTTGGAAGTGCTTACAAAGCAGGGGCAACCGGGACCCAAATCGGAGGGAATTGGGCTGGGGAGAAGAGGAGGCAGTCTCGTATCTCATTTCGATGGGAATTTACAGCAGTACCCCAACTTCCGAGCAGATGTGCAGTTTGCGCTGCAACTGCTGGACAAAGACTTTAGAGATGAGCAAGAGAAGGTGGGGTTTATCCTATCCCATTTGCATGGAGACGCTAAAGCGTGGCTGCGCAATCTGTGGAGAGATAAGGATCCGGCGCTCCGAAGTGCGGATGCCTTCATTAAAGCGATGGATGCGTGTTTTTTATCAAATATAGACGTTGATATCGCCAGAAAAGAGATACATGGGCTGAAACAAGGGAGGGCCAGTGTGAGGCAGTATCATTCCCGCCTTTTTGCACTGGTCAGTGCCCTGGAATGGGACAAAGATTCAGCTCCAGTCAGAGACCTTTTCTGGGAAGGGTTGAACAGTGCGGTAAAAGACGAAATTGCGAGGGGGGAGAGACCCCGGAGCACTCAGGAGATCGTTCAGAGGGCGCTGACGATTGGAGTGCGTCTAGAAGAACGTCCATGGAGCAGGGACGAAGGGCGTGGAGGACGCGAGTCGGCAAGAGTGCCTTCCTTCTTTCCCAAGGATGCCGCGCGTGCGCAATCCACGCCTCCGCCAGGAGGGGGAGGGGAACCTATGGAGGTTGGAGGTGCCAGGGCTCAGTCAGCAACCAGAGCCCTAGCACAGGGAGCAGTCAAAGCGAAGCCTCCTAGAGGGAACAGGAAGTACTACCTCTGTGACAGTCCTCAGCACATGGCGAAAGAGTGTCCCCAGAGGCTCCACAAGCACACTGCAGCCTCCGCGACGGTAACAGAAGCAACTCAGCAAGGGGAACCAGCAGGGAAACGACGGAGTCTGGCTGGAAACAGAGGCACTGGGGACCAGCCAGACAAGTCAGTGAAGCAGTCCCCAGAGATTTTGCAGCCCACAGACCCCCTCCCGCCCAAACCAGTAGTGCAGCTCACCGCATCGCTCCAGCTACCCAGTGGACTCACAATGGACGTGCCAATTACCATTGACTCTGGCAGCAACGCGGACTTTATAGGGCAGGATTTCATCGAGCGGCACAATATAACGTTACTGCCAGCCACGCTGCCCCTGCAGGTTGTCACGGTGGATGGCAGGGAATTGCTAGGGGGGCAGGTGGTGAAGCAAACGCCACCGATGGTGATGCGAATTGGAAATCACAGGGAAGTCATCAGCTTTAATGTCACCCAACTGTCGGACACGCCTGTAGTATTGGGCATGAGTTGGCTGGACAGGCACAGTCCAACGTTGGCATGGTACCAGCGGCAACTAACCTTCGGCTCCTCTTACTGTGCAGAACACTGCATCCTGCCCAGACCGGAGGGGGAGGAAGAGGACACACGGCTGCAATTAGGCACGCTGCAAGCAGTGCCCCACAAGTACGCAGAATTTTTGGAGGTTTTCTGCGAGAAGGAGGCGGACAGGCTGCCTCCCCACAGGCCCTATGACTGCAAGATTGACCTCCTGCCAGGGGCGACGCTGCCGACAGGGAAACTGTATTCCATGTCTGAAGATGAGCTACAGGAACTCAGGGAGTTCATAGATCATAATTTGGAGCGCGGGTTCATCCGCGAGTCCAAGGCAGTGGGGGGCAGTCCCGTATTCTTTGTGAAGAAAAAGGACACGCCCCAAAAAAGACTTGTGGTGGACTATAGGATTTTGAACTTGAAAACCAAGCCCACGGCTTTCCCCATGCCCAAGATCGACGACCTCCTCGCGACGCGTGTTCACCAAGTTGGACCTGCGAGGGGCGTACAACCTTATTAGCATACCGGAGGGCGACGAGTGGAAGACGGCCATGTTCACGCCCCTGGGCACCTATGAATACAGAGTTATGCCATTTGGATTACAAAATGGCTCCCACTGTTTTCAAGCTTTCATGCATCACGTGTTAGCGGGGCTCCTCTACAAGAAGTGTGTCTGCTTCCTGGACGACATCCTGATATTTTCTGAATCGCAGCAGGTTCACGACAGAGACGTCAAGGAAGTTCTGCGAAGACTACAGGAGCATAGACTGTACGCCAAGCTGGAGAAGTGCCAGTTCGACATGACGGAGGTGGATTTCCTGGGATACAAATTGTCGGACAAGGGGCTCGCCATGGACAGCGCCAAGGTTCGCGCAGTGTTGGACTGGAAGAGGGGTCCAGCGGTTTGTCGGCTTTGCTAACTTCTATCGCAAGTTCATCAAGGGGTTCGCGATGCAGACGGCGGCCATTACCGACACGCTCAGCTCCAAGAAGAAGAAGTTCATCTGGACGGAGCAGGCGGAGCAGTCCTTTCAGAAACTCAAGCGTCTCTTCTCGTCCGAAGAGCAACTACTGCATGTAAATCCCAGCAAACCGATGAGGGTTGAAACGGATGCCTCAGACAGGGCCGTGGGAGCAGTCCTGTTGCAGCAAGACCCGCAGGGGGATTCGAGGCCGTGCGCCTTCTACTCCAGGAAGCTCAGCAAGTCGGAGCAGAACTACACCATCTGGGACAGGGAGTTGCTCGCCATTCATGCAGCATTCAAGGCGTGGAGGCACTTCCTGATCGGAGCCAAGCACACAGTGCAGGTCCGCACGGACCATAAGAATCTGGAGTACTGGCGCACGGCGAGGTTCCTGAACCAGAGGCACATACGTTGGGCGGAGTTCTTTGCGGACTTCGACTTCAGGATAGAGTACGTCCCAGGTGACAACAACGTCATGGCGGATGCACTGTCCAGGAAGCCGCAATACCTCGAGGAGGCGACGCCAGCGGCGGCCAAGCACATTTTCGCACCAGAAGCGTGGGCGTGCGCTTCGGCAACCGTAGACCTGGATGCTGTACGTTGCAGGACGACTCCTTCGCACGAGCAAAGATGGAAGAGGTGCACAGGGGCACGGCGAAGAGAGACGAGTTCCAAGTGCGCGACGGGTTGCTCATCCGCAAAGGGGCCATCTATGTGCCGGGAGACGAACTTCGCGCTAAGGTACTGCAGCAGTTGCACGACGCACCCACAGCCGGGCACTTTGGCACAGAGAAGACGATAGAATTAGTCGCTAGAGACTTCTGGTGGCCCAAGATGCGGGGGGAAGTCGCGGACTACGTTGCGAGGTGCGACACCTGCCAGAGGGCTAAGCCAGTGCATAAACCGCCGGCGGGACTGCTGGAACCGCTGCAAACTCCGCTCGAACCGTGGGAGAGGGTGGCCCTGGACTTTGTCACGGATCTGCCCAGCTCGAGGGGCAAGACAGCAGTGCTAGTGGTAGTGGACTTGTTAACCAAAATGGCACATTTCATTTCATGTGCGAAGGTGGCCACGGCGGAACAGACCGCCAAACTGTTCATAGATCACGTGTTCAAAGTTCACGGTCTGCCACGGTCCATACTGTCCGACCGGGGGCGACAGTTTATCTCGAACTTCTGGCAGAAGCTGCTGGGCATCCTGAACGTCATGATCAACCTAGCGTCGGCGAGACACCCGCAGACCAACGGACAAGCGGAGCGGGTCAATGCCATCATGCAGCAGTACCTGAGATGTTACGCAAATCAGCAGCCTGCAACGTGGGTGGACTACCTGCCACTCGCCGAGTTCGCCTACAACAACACGAAGCACGTGTCCACGGGGGTGACGCCGTTCTTCGCCAACAATGGGAGGCATCCCAGAACCTTCCCGGAATTAGAGAGGGTGGGGGAGGGGGAGCCACAGGCAGCGGACGCATTCGCGTCAGAGTTGCAGGAGGTCCACAAGCAGCTTCGAAGGCAGTTAGAGCTAGCTAAGCACGCATACAAAGTGCAGGCTGACAGACACAGGAGGGTTGGGGAAGAAATACAGGTGGGAGACTGGGTTTGGTTGGCAGCCCAAGCAGTGCCGGCCAGATCGTTAGCTAAGAAGAAGCTCGGGCATAAGCAGGTAGGGCCCTACCAAGTCGAGGCACAGGTCAATCCGGTGGCTTTCCGGCTGACACTTCTGGAGGGATCCAGGATGCATCCGGTATTCCATAGATCAGTGCTCACTCCCTACAAGGCACCTCACAGATTTCAGGAGCCAGGGACGGCACCGAGCCCGCTCGGGGAAAGGACCACGCAGGGGGGTCGCCAGAGGGGGAGCCCATCAACGAGGTCACAGAGATTTTAGACTCCAGGTGGGGGGAAGAGGGAGTAGAATACCTTCTCGTCAGAGAGGGCACCCCAGCCAGTGCCAACAGCTGGGTGCAGGGCTACGCTTTGGAGGAACCTCTGCTCAAAGACGAGTTTCATGCCCTCTTCCCCCACAGGCCCATGCCAGCCGAGTTTTTCGACGACTGGCTTTTCACACCCACGCTTTCTGCCAGCACGTTCCTGGGGTTTGACTCGGACGAGGAACCGACACTGAGCACACGTTCCCCGGAGGGGTCACCCTCGGGATCTGCCTCAGAACCCTCGTATTGGTGGGATGATCGACCAGAAGAGCAGTGGCGCAGGAAGTGGCTGGAGGGTCCCGGGCGAGCAACGTACCCAGAAGAGACCGAGGGAGAGACAGACTTGGACGTGTTCGGGGAGGACCTTGGGTTCGAGCACGGCGGCAAAGAGATGGAAGCAGAGGTGATCGACGTCGGCGAGCGCAAGGAGGAAGAGCCGGACTTATCCAGTTGGATGTACGCCGCGGGAAACGAACTGTATCCGGCACTCACCCCCATAACAATGGAGCACCCAGCACCCACACCTGAAGGAGGGGAGGGGGGAAGGGGGGGCTTCGAGGGGGGATGGATGTCAGGGGTTCAGGAGCAGAGGCACAGGAAAGGGAGGAAACAGAGAGCGAGGGGGAGGAATCCGAAGGAAATATGAGCGATGACAGCGGCCCGAGATCTCTGAGTCTTTCCAGTGAATCGGAAGATTCACAGAAAGGAGCGCCAGTGGTCAGAGCAAGGGGGGCGCCTAGGGGGACACCCCAGGAAGAAGGGACCAGAGGGGACTCAGAGAGCAGCAGTTGGAAATCGGGGCCAGCTTCCCCACCAGAGCGCAGTAGGGAGGAGGGGTCCCAGGTATCGGGATCAGGCGGCTCGCCGCAAGCGGGAGGGCATGAGTCAGGATTGGCCACACCTCCATCGGGGAGCGAGGAAACGGTCAAGAGGAAGGTTGAAGGTTGGGCGCGCGCGCCAAGTTCAAATGCACAGGAAGGCGGCACAGTAAGCAGCCCGGATAGGGAGCCAGGTCCTAAAGCCCGCCGCAAGGAGGGAGAAGAGTCCGGGGGGTCAGCGTCAGAAGAGTCCAGGAAGGAAGAGACCACGAGGGGCAGAGGGACCCAGAGAAGGAAGGAAAGACGGAAGAGGTGGAGTAAGGCTAGAGTATTAAGTTGGTGTACAGGAGGCGGAGACTCAGACGGAGCTTCGCCGTTCTAGCTTCTAAGACGTAGAGCTGCGCGCTGCGGCTTGAAAATGGAAACTGTAACTCAATAAAGACTTTTGTACAGTGTTGCCGGCTAGCGTGGTCCTCTGTGAGCTGGAATCTGGAAGCAGCTCTGACAGTGTCTAACACAAAACCATCTTTTCGCTGCTATATGCGTAGAAAGAAGACGAATAAGCTTTGATTGGGCTTTTTTCAATTCGCATGGTGTTATTTGGGTGTGCGCCAGAATCACACCAAAACCAAAGCAAAAAGGTGTTTTGGGTTCCTTCTACATAAAAAGAAGATGATAAAGCTGTGATTGGGCTTATTTCAAATTGGTGTTTTTCGGGTTAGAATGCACGTTCAACCAAAAATCGAAGAGTGATAGGTTTCTTACCAGCGGAAATCAAGCATAGGTGCTTTGGTTTCATCGCAATAGGCAAAGGAGGAATAAGCTTCGAATGCTCTTTCGGTGTTCATTCACCCACAAATAGCAAAGCAGTGTAATAAGCCTAAACAAAGCCAAACAGGTTGTTTTGGTTTCAAAGTACATGAAAAGAATAATCTTGGATTGCAATTACTTCATGTCGTGTTTTTTGGTGTTTATGCACATTGACGCAGAAATCGCAAACTGTGTGCAATGAGACGAAAATAACACAACACCATCTTTTCGCTTCTATATGCGTAGAAAGAAGACGAATAAGCTTTGATTGGACTTTTTTCAATTCGCATGGTGTTATTTGGGTGTGTGTGTGCCAGAATCACTCCAAAACCAAAGCTAAAAGGTGTTTTGGGTTCCTTCTACATAAAAAGAACATGATAAAGCTGTGATTGGGCTTATTTCAAGTTGGTGTTTTTGGGGTTAGAATGCACATTCAACCAAAAATCGCAGAGTGACATGTTTGTTATCAGCCCAAATCAAGCAAAATTGTCTTGGTTCCATCTCAATAGAAAAAGGGTGATTAAGCTTCGAATAATCTCTTTCGGTTTTCATTAACCCACAAATAGCAAAGCGGTGTAATAAGCTCAAACAGGTTGTTTTGGCTTCAAAGTACATAGAAAGAATAATCTTGGATTGCACTTACATCATGTCGTGTTCTTTGCTGTTAATGCACATTGACGCAGAAATCGCAAAGTGTGTGCAATGAGACCAAAATAACACCACACCATCTTTCCGCTTCCATATGCGTAGAAAGAAGACGAATAAGCTTTGATTAGGCTTTTTTCAATTCGCATGGTGTTATTTGGGTGTGCGTCAGAATCACACCAAAACGAAAGCAAAAAGGTGTTTTGGGTTCCATCTACGTAAAAAGAAGATAAAAAAGCTCTGATTGGGCTTATTTCAAGTTGGTGTTTTTGGGGTTAGAATGCACATTCAACCAAAAATCGCAGACATGTTTGTTACAAGCCCAAATCAAGCATAAGTAAACATATGTGTCAGGGGTTCAGAAGCAGAGAAGCAGAGAAGGGTGGAAACAGAGAGCGAGGGGGAGGAAGCCGAAGGGAGAATGAGTGATGATGACGACCCGAGATCTCCAAGCCTAAGCAGTGAGTCAGAGGACTCCCAAAAGGGAGCCCCAGTGAGCAGAGCAAGGGGGGGATCCGGGGGGACACCCCAGGAGGAAGGGAACAGAGGAGATTCAGAGAGCAGCAGCTGGAAGTCGGGACCCACGCTCAAGACTGAGAGCAGCAGGGAGGAAGGCAGCCAGGCATCGGGTTCCGGAGGCCGTCAGCAGGAGGGAGGGCACGAGTCAGGGGTGGTCACGCCCTCCTCAGAGAGCGAGGCAACGGTCAAGAGGAAAGTAGAGAGTTGGGCGCGCGCGCCAAGTTCAAATGCAGCGGAAGCTGGAGCAGTAAGCAGCCCGGAGAGTGAGCCAGGTCCCAAAGCCCGCCGAAAGGAAGCGGAAGGATCAGGGGGGTCAGCGTCAGAGGAGAGTAGAAGGGAGGAGTCCCAGGAGGGCAGAAGGACCCAGAGACGTAGGGAGAGGCGAAGGAGGTGGAGCAAGGCTAGGGTATTAAGCTGGTGTGCAAGAGGCGGGGACTCAGATGGGTCTTCGCCGACCTAGGGCAGAAGGTGTAGAGCTGCACGCTGCAGTTCGGAAATGAAACCTGTAACTCAATAAAGACTCTTTTAAAGTGGACGCTGTGTGGCGTGGTCCTATGTGAGCTGGGACCTGGTAGCAGCTCTGACAGTAAGACCCATCTCTTCAAAGCTTCAGAAACCTGAAACCTCGCAGCGGGAGCAGAAGCCGCTAGGGGAGGAAGAGGGGTGTCTGTAAGCAAGCTCACAAAGGTTAGCAAGATGACGGAAGAACAGAGGATCTCCGCGCTGCAAGAGGCAGTGACCCAGTTGTCCTCAGAGGTATTGGCTTCCAAGAAACGGGAGGAGGAGACTACAGCCGCCTACAGAGACCTACACGCCAGGTTTGAAATGCTTGTTAAGCAAGGGCAACCGGGACCCAGACCGGAGGGCGTGGGATTGGCACGGAGAGCAGGAGGGCTTGTGGCTCATTTCGATGGGACTTTGCAACAGTACCCTAATTTTAGAGCAGACGTAATGTGCGCACTGCAACTGCTGGCAAAAGACTTTAGAGATGAGGAAGAGAAGGTGGGGTTCATATTGTCCCATTTGCATGGGGATGCCAAAGCCTGGCTGCGCAATTTGTGGAGGGATAAAGATCCGGCGCTTCAGAATGCAGATGCCTTTATCAAAGCGATGGATGCGTGTTTTTTGTCTACTATCGATGTGGATCTTGCCAGACGGGAGATTCATGGACTAAAACAAGGGAGGGCGAGCGTCCGGCAGTATCACGCCCGATTTTTTGCGCTGGTCAGTGCTTTAGAATGGGATCGGGATTCGCCCCCTGTCAGAGACCTCTTCTGGGAGGGTCTAAGTTCTGCGGTTAAGGATGAAATTGCAAGGGGGGAGAGGCCCCGAAGCACGCAGGAGGTGGTCCAAAGGGCGCTGACTGTGGGGGTGAGGCTGGAAGAACGTCCATGGTGCAGAGATGAAGGACGTGGAGGGCGCGAAGCAGCGAGAAGTTTCTCTTTCGTTCCGAGGGAAGCAGCGCGTGCGCAATCCACACCTCCGCCAGGAGGGGGAGGGGAACCGATGGAGGTTGGAGGTGCAAGGGCTCAGTCAGCAGCTAGAGCCCTAGCACCGGCAGCAGTGAAAGCGAAGCCTCCTAGAGGGAACAGGAAGTGTTACATCTGCGAGGATCCAGGCCATTTGGCGAAGGAGTGTCCCCGGAGGCTCCACAAGCACACTGCAGCCTCAGCAATGGTGACTGCAGCAACGCAGCAAGGAGAACCACAGCAGGGAAACGACGATGTCTGGCTGGAGACGGAGGCACTGGGGCCCAGCCAGACGCATCTGTGAAGCAGTCCCCAGCGATCTTGCAACCCACGGATCCCCTCCCACCCAAACCAGTAGTGCAGCTCACAGCATCTCTCCAGCTACCCGACGGCGTCACTATCGAAGTGCCGCTTTCTGTGGATTCTGGAAGCAACGCAGACTTTATAGCGCAGAGCTTTGTGGAGCAGCACGCTATACAGCTATTGCCTGCCACTCTGCCCCTGCAAGTCGTCACAGTGGATGGCAGAGAGTTGCTAGGGGGGCAGGTGGTGAAGCAGACGCCACCGATGGTGATGCGCCTTGGCAACCACAGGGAAGTCATCAGTTTTAATGTCACCCAACTGTCGGACACGCCCATTGTGTTGGGCATGAGTTGGCTGGACAGGCACAGTCCGACACTGGCTTGGTACCAGAGACAACTGATCTTCGGCTCCTCTTATTGCGCAGAACACTGCATCCTGCCCCGACGGGAGGGAGAGGAGGAGGAATCACAACTGCAGTTGGGAATGTTGCAAGCGGTCCCCCACAAATACGCGAGCTTTTTGGAGGTCTTCTGCGAGAAGGAGGCGGACAAGCTACCCCCTCACCGGCCATATGACTGCAAGATTGACCTCCTACCGGGGGCGACGCTGCCGAAGGGGCGGCTATACTCCATGTCTGAAGATGAAATGCAGGAACTCAAACAGTTCATCGAGCATAATCTGGAGCGTGGCTTCATCAGAGAGTCCAAGGCAGTGGGGGGCAGTCCCGTTTTCTTCGTGAAAAAGAAAGACACGCCCCAAAAAAGACTCGTTGTGGACTACCGCCTTTTGAACCAGATGACCAAACCGTCTGATTACCCCATGCCCAGGATTGACGACCTCCTCGCGACGGTGCGCAAGGGACGCGTGTTCACCAAGTTGGACCTGCGAGGGGCGTACAATCTCATCCGCATGCGGGAGGGCGATGAGTGGAAGACGGCCATGTTCACACCGCTGGGCACCTACGAATACAGAGTTATGCCCTTTGGATTACAAAATGGCTCTCACTGTTTTCAAGCTTTTATGCATCACGTGTTGGAGGGACTCCTCTACAAGACATGCGTCTGCTTCCTGGATGACATCCTGATTTTCTCTGACTCGCAGCAAGCTCACGACCGAGACGTGAGGGAGGTGCTCAGCAGGTTGCAACAACATAGACTGTACGCCAAGCTGGAGAAGTGCCAGTTCGACACGACGGAGGTGGATTTCCTGGGATACAAGTTGTCGGACAAGGGGATAGCCATGGACAGCACCAAGGTTCGTGCGGTATTGGATTGGAAGAGCCCGCGCAACCGGAAGGAGGTCCAGCGGTTTGTCGGCTTCGCCAACTTCTATCGCAAGTTTATCAAGGGGTTCGCGATGCAGACGGCAGCAATTACGGACACGCTCAGCTCCAAAAAAAAGAAATTCATCTGGACGGAGCAGGCGGAACAGTCCTTTCAAGCGCTCAAGCATCTCTTCGCATCGGAGAAGCAACTGCTGCATATCGACCCCAGTAAACCGTTGAGGGTAGAGACAGACGCGTCAGACAGAGCCGTGGGAGCTGTCCTGCTGCAGCGAGACCCGCAGGGGGTGTGGCGGCCGGGAGCGTTCTACTCCAGAAAGCTCAGCAAGTCGGAACAGAACTACACCATCTGGGACAGGGAGTTGCTGGCCATTCATGCAGCTTTCAAGGCGTGGAGGCACTTCCTTATCGGCGCCAAGCACACGGTGCAGGTCTGCACGGACCACAAGAATCTGGAGCACTGGCGCACGGCTCAGTTCCTGAACCAGAGGCAGATACGTTGGGCGGAGTTCTTTGCTGACTTCAATTTCCGAATAGAGTACGTCCCAGGCGACACCAACATCATGGCGGATGCACTGTCCCGAAAACCGCAATACCTAGAAGAGGTGACGCCAGCGGCGGCCATGCACATCTTCGCACCGACGGCGTGGGCGTGTGCCTCAGCTACAGTAGACCTGGATGCGGTGCGACGTGCATTGCGGGACGACTCATTCGCGCAAGACAAGATGGCGGAACTGCTCAGAGGCACGGCTACCACGGACGAGTTCCAGGTGCGGGACGGCTTGCTCCTACGCAAAGGGGCTGTCTATGTACCAGGAGACGACCTTCGCGCCAAGGTACTGCAACAGTTGCACGACGCACCCACGGCCGGTCACTTTGGCACAGAGAAAACGATGGAATTAGTCGCGAGAGACTTCTGGTGGCCCAGGCTGAGAGGAGAGGTCGCGGACTACGTCGCGAGGTGCGACACCTGCCAGAGAGCCAAGCCGGTACACAGACCACCGGCGGGACTGTTAGAACCGCTGCAAACACCGTTTGAACCGTGGGAGAGGGTGGCCCTGGACTTTGTGACGGATTTACCCAGCTCGAGAGGCAAGACAGCTGTGCTAGTGGTGGTGGACTTGTTCACCAAGATGGCACATTTCATTCCGTGTGCGAAGGTGGCCACGGCGGAACAAACCGCCAAACTGTTCATAGATCACGTGTTCAAAGTGCATGGCCTGCCACGGTCTATCCTGTCCGACCGCGGACGCCAGTTCATCTCGTCTTTCTGGCAGAAGCTGATGGGTTTTCTAAATGTCAAGGTCAATCTGGCATCAGCAAGACACCCGCAGACCAACGGGCAAGCAGAGAGGGTCAATGCCATCATGCAGCAGTACCTGAGATGCTATGCCAATCAACAGCCTGCGACGTGGGTGGATTACCTGCCGCTAGCCGAGTTCGCTTACAACAACACGAAGCACGTGTCCACAGGAGTGACGCCGTTCTTTGCCAACAATGGGAGGAATCCCAGAACCTTCCCGGGACTGGAGAGAGTGGGGGAAGGAGAACCACAGACGGCGGACGCGTTCGCGTCAGAGCTGCAGGCGGTCCACGATCAACTCAGACGGCAGCTGGAGCTAGCTAAGCACGCCTACAAGGTGCAAGCTGACAAGCACAGGCGGGTTGGCGAAGTGATCCAAGTGGGAGACTGGGTCTGGTTGGCAGCCCACGCAGTGCCGACCAGGTCACTTGCCAAGAAGAAGTTGGGGCACAAGCAGATCGGTCCGTACCAAGTCGAAGCGCAGATCAACCCGGTAGCCTTCCGACTGGCGCTGCCGGAGGGTTCCAGAATGCATCCGGTGTTCCACAGGTCGGTGCTCACTCCCTACAAGGCACCTCACAGGTTCCAGGAGCCAGGGACGGCGCCAAGTCCGCTCCGGGAACGGACGGAGACGCGGGAGGTGAAGCACCAGGACCACATCAACGAGGTCACGGAGATTTTGGACTCCAGATGGGGGGAAGAGGGAGTCGAATACCTCTTAGCCAGAGAGGGCACCCGGGCCAGCGCCAATACCTGGGTACCAGACTACGCTTTGGAGGAACCCCTGCTCAAGGACGAGTTTCATGCCCTCTTCCCACACAAACCCATGCCAGCGAGCTTCTTCGACGACTGGTTGTTCACACCCACACTTTCTTCCAGCACGTTCCATGGATTCGACTCAGAAGGGGAACCCGCACGGAGCACCCGTTCCCCAGAAGGTTCACCGGCAGGTTCGGCATCAGGCAACTCGTATTGGTGGGACGATCGACCAGAGGAGCAATGGCGCAGGAAGTGGCTGGAGATGCCAGGTCGAGCGACCGACGCAGAGACTGACATGGACGTGTTCGGGGAGGACCTCGGGTTCGAGCACGGCGGTACAGAGATGGAAGAGCAACAAGTCAACGTCGACGACCGCGAGGGGGAAGACTCGGAGGTCTTCAGTTGGCGGCCACCCACGGGGAGCGACCTGTATCCAGCATTCCCTCCCATGATGATGGAGCACCCAGCACCCACACCTGACAGCGGGGAGGGGGGAAGGGGGGGCTTCGAGGGGGGGATGGATGTCAGGGGTTCAGAAGCAGAGAAGCAGAGAAGGGTGGAAACAGAGAGCGAGGGGGAGGAAGCCGAAGGGAGAATGAGTGATGATGACGACCCGAGATCTCCAAGCCTAAGCAGTGAGTCAGAGGACTCCCAAAAGGGAGCCCCAGTGAGCAGAGCAAGGGGGGGATCCGGGGGGACACCCCAGGAGGAAGGGAACAGAGGAGATTCAGAGAGCAGCAGCTGGAAGTCGGGACCCACGCTCAAGACTGAGAGCAGCAGGGAGGAAGGCAGCCAGGCATCGGGTTCCGGAGGCCGTCAGCAGGAGGGAGGGCACGAGTCAGGGGTGGTCACGCCCTCCTCAGAGAGCGAGGCAACGGTCAAGAGGAAAGTAGAGAGTTGGGCGCGCGCGCCAAGTTCAAATGCAGCGGAAGCTGGAGCAGTAAGCAGCCCGGAGAGTGAGCCAGGTCCCAAAGCCCGCCGAAAGGAAGCGGAAGGATCAGGGGGGTCAGCGTCAGAGGAGAGTAGAAGGGAGGAGTCCCAGGGGGGCAGAAGGACCCAGAGACGTAGGGAGAGGCGAAGGAGGTGGAGCAAGGCTAGGGTATTAAGCTGGTGTGCAAGAGGCGGGGACTCAGATGGGTCTTCGCCGACCTAGGGCAGAAGGTGTAGAGCTGCACGCTGCAGTTCGGAAATGAAACCTGTAACTCAATAAAGACTCTTTTAAAGTGGACGCTGTGTGGCGTGGTCCTATGTGAGCTGGGACCTGGTAGCAGCTCTGACAATATGGTAACATCTCAATAGAAAAAGGAGGAATAAGCTTCGATTGCCCTTTCGGTGTTCATTCACCCACAAATAGCAAAGCGAAGTGTACTAAGCCTAAACAAAGCCAATCAGGTTGTTTTGGTTTCCAACTACATAGAAAGAAGAATCTTGGATTGCGCTTATTTCAAGTTGTGTTTTTTGGTGTTTATGCACATTGACGCAGAAATCGCAAAGTGTGTGCAATGAGACCAAAATAACACAACACCATTTTTCCGCTTCTATATGCGTAGGAAGAAGCCGAATAAGCTTTGATTGGGCTTTTTTCAATTCGCATGGTGTTATTTGGATGTGCGCCAGAATCACTCCAAAACGAAAGCAAAAAGGTGTTTTGGGTTCCATCTACAGAAAAAGAGGATAATAAAGCTCTGATTGGGCTCATTTCAAGTTGGTGTTTTTGGGGTTAGAATGCACATTCAACCAAAAATCGCAGAGTGAAATGTTTGTTATCAGCCCAAATCAAGCAAAGGTGTCTTGGTTCCATCTCAATAGAAAAAGGATGATTAAGCTTCGAATAAGCTCTTTCGGTGTTCATTCACCCACAAATAGCAAAGCGGTGTAATAAGCTCAAACAGGTTGTTTTGGCTTCAAAGTACATAGAAAGATTAATCTTGGATTGCACTTACATCATGTCGTGTTCTTTGCTGTTAATGCACATTGACGCAGAAATCTCAATGTGTGTGCAATGAACCAAAATAACACAACACCATCTTTTCGCTTCCATATGCGTAGAAAGAAGACGAATAAGCTTTGATTGGGCTTTTTTCAAATCGCCTGGTGTTATTTGGGTGTGCGCCAGAATCACACCAAAACCAAAGCAAAAAGGTGTTTTGGGTTCCATCTACGTAAAAAGAAGATAATAAAGCTCTGATTGGGCTTATTTCAAATTGGTGTTGTTGGGGTTAGAATGCACATTCAACCAAAAATCGCAGACATGTTTGTAACCAGCCCAAATCAAGCATAAGTAAACATATGGTAACATCTCAATAGAAAAAGGACGAATAAGCTTCGATTGCCCTTTCGGTGTTCATTCACCCACAAATAGCAAAGCGAAGTGTACTAATCCTAAACAAAGCCAATCAGGTTGTTTTGGTTTCCAACTACATAGAAAGAAGAATCTTGGATTGCGCTTATTTCAAGTTGTTTTTTTGGTGTGTATGCACATTGACGCAGAAATCGCAAACTGTGTGCAATGAGACGAAAATAACACAACACCATCTTTTCGCTTCCATATGCGTAGAAAGAAGACGAATAAGCTTTGATTGGACTTTTTTCAATTCGCATGGTGTTATTTGGGTGTGCGCCAGAATCACTCCAAAACCAAAGCAAAAAGGTGTTTTGGGTTCCTTCTACATAAAAAGAAGATGATAAAGCTGTGATTGGGCTTATTTCAAATTGGTGTTTTGGGGGTTAGAATGCACATTCACCCAAAAATCGCAGTGACATGTTTCTTACCCGCGGAAATCAAACATGGGTGTTTTGGTTCCATCGCAATAGGCAAAGGACGAATAAGCTTCGAATGCTCTTTCGGTGTTAATTCACCCACAAATAGCAAAGCAGTGTAATAAGCCTAAACAAAGCCAAACAGGTTGTTTTGGTTTCAAAGTACATAGAAAGAATAATCTTGGATTGCGCTTACTTCATGTCGTGTTCTTTGCTCTTAATGCACATTGACACAGAAATCGCAAAGTGTGTGCAATGAGACCAAAATAACACATCTTTTCGCTTCCACATGCGTAGAAAGAAGACAAATAAGCTTTGATTGGGCTTTTTTCAAATCGCATGGTGTTATTTGGGTGTGCGCCAGAATCACACCAAAACCAAAGCAAAAAGGTGTTTCGGGTTCCACCTACGTAAAAAGAAGATAATAAAGCTCTGATTGGGCTCATTTCAAGTTGGTGTTTTGGGGGTTAGAATGCACATTCAACCAAAAATCGCAGACATGTTTGTTACCAGCCCAAATCAAGCATAAGTAAACATATGGTAACATCTCAATAGAAAAAGGACGAATAAGCTTCCATTGCCCTTTCGGTGTTCATTCTCCCAAACATAGCAAAGCGAAGTGTACTAAGCCTAAACAAAGCCAATCAGGTTGTTTTGGTTTCCAACTACATAGAAAGAAGAATCTTGGATTGCGCTTATTTCAAGTTGTGTTTTTTGGTGTTTATGCACATTGACGCAGAAATCGCAAAGTGTGTGCAAAGAGACCAAAATAACACAACACCATTTTTCCGCTTCTATATGCGTAGAAAGAAGACGAATAAGCTTTGATTGGGCTTTTTTCAATTCGCATGGTGTTATTTGGATGTGCGCCAGAATCACTCCAAATTGAAAGCAAAAAGGTGTTTTGGGTTCCATCTACATAAAAAGAAGATAATAAAGCTGTGATTGGGCTTATTTCAAGTTGGTGTTATTGGGGTTAGAATGCACATTCAACCAAAAATCGCAGAGTGACATGTTTGTTATCAGCCCAAATCAAGCAAAGTTGTCTTGGTTCCATCTCAATAGAAAAAGGATGATTAAGCTTCGAATAAGCTCTTTCGGTGTTCATTCACCCACAAATAGCAAAGCGGTGTAATAAGCTCAAACAGGTTGTTTTGGCTTCAAAGTACATAGAAAGAATAATCTTGGCCGACTTCCGGAGGCGGCGCGAAACAGCAATGGCGGTCCTCCTCAGCTGCTGAAGAGGGGCTCCACGGAAAAGGGTCGTGCGCTGCGGCACAGCGACGACCCATCCAGAAAAACCACGGGTAGAGTGAGCCCATGGCCGTGGGACTCGGCGGGCACCAGGAGCGACCCCAGAAACGTTGAAGGGACCCCGTAAGGAGCCCCGGATCGTGGAAGGGGGAGCGGTGCTGTGAGTTCATCACTCTTTCCGCGGAAGTGAAGTCGCGCGGCTGCTGCTGATGAGCGCTGTCCTTTCTTTCTGAAAACATCAGGCTCCAAACATCATACTCGTGAGTAAGGACTATAAGAATTTGGATGGGACTAAAATAGTAAATTTCGGCTGAAAGCGGGAGACGAGAAACAGGAAGTCCGTCTCCCGACACTGCTTTTAGATCAAAGCAAAGACTTTGCCAAGCGTGAAGCGCTTTGAAAGGGATATTTAAAAGAAACTCTCTTTTCCGTGCAAATTGTCAAAGTTTGAATTGGCAAGCTAGAAGGGCAGAGGAATTGACTGGATCTGAATTGAAATCCTCCCTCTTCTGAGTGGATTACAAAAGCTTAAATAACGGATCTCTGGGCTGCCGGGTTACTAAAAAACTGTCAAACTGCGGAAACTGTATCAGATGGAGTAGTTACTTTGAGCGCTGGAGGATACAAGTAAGAAACTGTTGCCTGCATCTTTATTGAAACTTTGTTCTATTTGGGGGAAACTTTGCAGTTTTAAAGGGACAAAGAAGGTTCCCCTGGAGTTTGTTCCTTTCCCCCCCTTTTTTTCCCCTTCTTTTTCCTCTCTCCTCTTTTGGATTGCTGGATTAATGGCGGAAAAAGTTTCTTTCCTTCTTTGAGTTACAGGGAAGCTCCCCCTAGTGGATTTGGGATTAATAAATCTCTGGGAACTGCTTTTTTGTTTGGATTATCCTTTTGGTGATTGTTTATGCTTTGGACTGTTTTTCCCATGGGATCTACAATTTGACCTTGACACATAGACAGCTGTGGAATGAGTGGCGCAGGGAGAGCAAGAGCTGCTAAGTCGAAAGCAAAACAAACTGTACAACAATTGTTACAGACAACATTAACTGTCCAGCCACGTAGATCATCTGTTCCTACCGTTCCCACTGTTTTGACATTGCAAGAAAGAGAAACGGCTCAGCCAGCTCAAGAGCCAACTTTAGAAGATATGGCTTCAGGAGGTTCTGATCTAATCTCTAAACAAATTTTGGAACAGTTGGCAGCTTTAAATACAAAATTTGATCAAGTTACGACTACTATTAATAAACTGACTGAGCAGGTTTCCCAAAATACACAAGTAATTGGGAGTCTCCAAACAACAACTTTAGAAAATCGCAAATTGGCTGAACAAGCGAACCAAAAAGCAGAACAAGCTAACAAGAAGGCTGAGGAAGTACAAAAGGAAGTAAGGCCACTATGCAGACAGATTAATGATCAGCAGGCCTATCTGTCTATGGTGGAATTGAAAAATCGGGAAAATAATCTTAGGCTAAGAGCTATTCCAGAACTTGAAGGAGAAGATTTGATTGGGTACTTGACATCAGAACTATCCAAGTTCTGGGATATAGAAGAAGATAAAGACTTTAAAATTGTTACTGCTTTCAGATTGGGAAGATTGGTGAGAAAAGACAGATCTAGAGATTGCCTGATCATTTTGAGATCCAGGCAAGAAAGAGATAAAATCTTGGGCCTACACTTTAAGAAACCACTGGTGATCCAGGACAAGAAGGCAGAAATCTACAGAGATATTCCGAAACAACTTTTGGATTTAAGAGTTACATACACAGATCTAGCAAGATTATTGAGAAACAACTCAATTCCCTATAGGTGGGAGTTCCCCCAAGGACTATCTTTCAACCTTAAAGGGAAGAAGGTCAAAATTAGAACACCAGAGGACCAGCAAAAATTTCTACACGATCACGGAGAGGATCTTCAGAAGGGGATAGCAGGGGCCTGGCCGCCACCCCAACCTGAGCCAACACCTGTCCCAGCCCCGGATGAAAAGGAAGACACACCCCTTTAGGACTTATAGATTAAACCAGGATGTCTCTGCAGCTCTTAAGTTGGAACATAAATGGTGGGAATTCCCCGGAAAAAAGAGGAAGGATCTTTCATATATTGAAAAAAGAACTGTCAGAGCTGCTTCCAGATCCCAGCTCACAGAGGACCACGCTAGCCGGCAACACTGTACAAAAGTCTTTATTGAGTTACAGTTTCCATTTTCAAGCCGCAGCGCGCAGCTCTATGTCTTAGAAGCTAGAACGGCGAAGCTCCGTCTGAGTCTCCGCCTCCTGTACACCAACTTAATACTCTAGCCTTACTCCACCTCTTCCGTCTTTCCTTCCTTCTCTGGGTCCCTCTGCCCCCCGTGGTCTCTTCCTTCCTGGACTCTTCTGACGCTGACCCCCCGGACTCTTCTCCCTCCTTGCGGCGGGCTTTAGGACCTGGCTCCCTATCCGGGCTGCTTACTGTGCCGCCTTCCTGTGCATTTGAACTTGGCGCGCGCGCCCAACCTTCAACCTTCCTCTTGACCGTTTCCTCGCTCCCCGATGGAGGTGTGGCCAATCCTGACTCATGCCCTCCCGCTTGCGGCGAGCCGCCTGATCCCGATACCTGGGACCCCTCCTCCCTACTGCGCTCTGGTGGGGAAGCTGGCCCCGATTTCCAACTGCTGCTCTCTGAGTCCCCTCTGGTCCCTTCTTCCTGGGGTGTCCCCCTAGGCGCCCCCCTTGCTCTGACCACTGGCGCTCCTTTCTGTGAATCTTCCGATTCACTGGAAAGACTCAGAGATCTCGGGCCGCTGTCATCGCTCATATTTCCTTCGGATTCCTCTCCCTTGCTCTCTGTTTCCTCCCTTTCCTGTGCCTCTGCTCCTGAACCCCTGACAGCTTCCATATGCGTAGAAAGAAGACGAATAAGCTTTGATTGGGCTTTTTTCAATTCGCATGGTGTTATTTGGGTGTGCGCCAGAATCACACCAAAACCAAAGCAAAAAGTGTTTTGGTTCCATCGCAATAGGCAAAGGACGAATAAGCTTCGAATGCTCTTTCGGTGTTCATTCACCCACAAATAGCAAAGCGGTGTAATAAGCCTAAACAAAGCCAAACAGGTTGTTTTGGTTTCAAAGTACATAGAAAGAATAATCTTGGATTGCACTTACTTCATGTCGTGTTCTTTGCTGTTAATGCACATTGACGCAGAAATCGCAAACTGTTAATGCACATTGACGCAGAAATCGCAAACTGTGTGCAATGAGACGAAAATAACACAACACCATCTTTTCGCTTCCATATGCGTAGAAAGAAGACGAATAAGCTTTGATTGGGCTTTTTTCAATTCGCATGGTGTTATTTGGGTGTGCGCCAGAATCACACCAAAAGGTGTTTTGGGTTCCATCTTCGTAAAAAGAAGATAATAAAGCTCTGATTGGGCTTATTTCAAGTTGGTGTTTTTCGGGTTAGAATGCACATTCAACCAAAAATCGCTGACATGTTTGTAACCAGCCCAAATGAAGCATAAGTAAACATATGGTAACATCTCAATAGAAAAAGGACGAACAAGCTTCGATTGCCCTTTCGGTGTTCATTCACCCACAAATAGCAAAGCGAAGTGTACAAAGCCTAAACAAAGCCAATCAGGTTGTTTTGGTTTCCAACTACATAGAAAGAAGAATCTTGGATTGCGCTTATTTCACGTTGTGTTTTTTGGTGTTTATGCTCATTGACGCAGAAATCGCAAACTGTGTGCAATGAGACGAAAATAACACAACACCATCTTTTCGCTTCTGTATGCGTAGAAAGAAGACGAATAAGCTTTGATTGGACTTTTTTCAATTCGCATGGTGTTATTTGGGTGTGCGCCAGAATCACACCAAAACCAAAGCAAAAAGGTGTTTTGGGTTCCTTCTACATAAAAAGAAGATGATAAAGCTGTGATTGGGCTTATTTCAAATTGGTGTTTTGGGGGTTAGAATGCACATTCAACCAAAAATCGCAGAGTGACATGTTTGTAATCAGCCCAAATCAAGCAAAGTTGTCTTGGTTCCATCTCAATAGAAAAAGGATGATTAAGCTTCGAATAAGCTCTTTCGGTGTTCATTCACCCACAAATAGCAAAGCGGTGTAATAAGCTCAAACAGGTTGTTTTGGCTTCAAAGTACATAGAAAGAATAATCTTGGATTGCACTTACATCATGTCGTGTTCTTTGCTGTTAATGCACATTGACACAGAAATCGCAAAGTGTGTGCAATGAACCAAAATAACACAACACCATCTTTTCGCTTCCATATGCGTAGAAAGAAGACGAATAAGCTTTGATTGGGCTTTTTTCAATTTGCATGGTGTTATTTGGGTGTGCGCCAGAATCACACCAAAACCAAAGCAGAAAGGTGTTTTGGGTTCCATCTTCGTAAAAAGAAGATAATAAAGCTCTGATTGGGCTTATTTCAAGTTGGTGTTTTTCGGGTTAGAATGCACATTCAACCAAAAATCGCAGACATGTTTGTAACCAGCCCAAATCAAGCATAAGTAAACATATGGTAACATCTCAATAGAAAAAGGACGAATAAGCTTCGATTGCCCTTTCGGTGTTCATTCACCCACAAATAGCAAAGCGAAGTGTACTAAGCCTAAACAAAGCCAATCAGGTTGTTTTGGTTTCCAACTACATAGAAAGAAGAATCTTGGATTGAGCTTATTTCAAGTTGTTTTTTTGGTGTTTATGCACATTGATGCAGAAATCGCAAACTGTGTGCAATGAGACGAAAATAACGCAAGACCATCTTTTCGCTTCTATATGCGTAGAAAGAAGACGAATAAGCTTTGATTGGACTTTTTTCAATTTGCATGGTGTTATTTGGGTGTGCGCCAGAATCACTCCAAAACCAAAGCAAAAAGGTGTTTTGGGTTCCTTCTACATAAAAAGAAGATGATAAAGCTGTGATTGGGCTTATTTCAAATTGGTGTTTTTGGGGTTAGAATGCACATTCACCCAAAAATCGGAGAGTGACATGTTTGTTACCAGCGGAAATCAAGCATAGGTGTTTTGGCTCCATCGCAAAGGACGAATAAGCTTCGAATGCTCTTTCGGTGTTCATTCACCCACAAATAGCAAAGCGGTGTAATAAGCCTAAACAAAGCCAAACAGGTTGTTTTGGTTTCAAAGTACATAGAAAGAATAATCTTGGATTGCACTTACTTCATGTCGTGTTCTTTGCTGTTAATGCACATTGACGCAGAAATCGCAAAGTGTGTGCAATGAGACCAAAATAACACAACACCATTGTCAGGGTTACTTCCAGATCCTAGCTCACAGAGGATCACGCTAGCCAGCGGTTGTTGATTAAAAGTCTTTATTGAGTTACAGTCTCCATTCTCGAGCTGCTGCGTGCAACCCTACGCCTTATGCTTAGGTCGGCGAAGCTCCTTCTGAGTCTCCGCCCCTTGCGCACCAACTTAATATCCTAGCCCTGCTCCACCTTTTCCGCCTGACAGTTCTCCTCTGGGTCCCTCTGCCCCCCTGGGTCTCTCCCTTCCGGGATTCTTCTGACGCTGACCCCCCTGACTCCCCTGTCTCCTTGCGCCGGGCTTTAGGACCTGGCTCTCTTTCCGGGCTGCCTACTGCGCCACCTTCCTGTGCATTTGAACTTGGCGCGCGCGCCCAACCTTCCACTTTCCGTCTAACCGTCACTTCGCTCCCCGATGAAGGTGTGGCCACTCCTGACTCGTGCCCTCCCTCCTGTTGTGAGCTGCCAGCGCTAGTTCCCAGGCGCTCTTCCTCTTCCCTACTCTCTGGCGGTGACGTAGGTCCCGATCTCCAACTGCTCCCCTCTGAGTCCCCTCTGGCTCTTTCTTCCTGGGGTGTCCCCCTAGTCTCCCCCCTTGCCTTTGCCACTGGTGCTCCTCTTTGTGAATCTTCTGATTCACTGGACAGACTCGGAGATCTCGGGTCGTCGTCGTCACTCATCCTTTCTTCTGCCTCCTCCCCCTCGCTCTCTGTTTCCTCCCTTGCCCTCGCCTCTGCTCCTGAACCCCTGACATCCATCCCCCCCTCAAAGCCCCCCCTTCCCCCCTCCCCTCCCTCCGGTGCGGGAACTGGGTGCTGCAGTGTCAAAGGGACGAATGTCGGGTACAGTTCGCTTCCCGTGGCCGGCCTCCATCCGCAGACTCCCGGTTCTTCCTCCCTGCTCTCGTCAACGACGGTCACCTCTGCTTCCATCTCCGTGCCGCCGTGCTCGAGACCCTGGTTGTCCCCGAAAAAGTCCATGTCGGTCTCTCCCTCGCTTCCTTCTGTAGGCGTAGCTCGTCCTGGACCCTCCAGCCACTTCCTGCGCCACTGCTCCTCTGGTCGATCATCCCACCAATACGAGGGTTCTGAGGCAGATCCCGAGGGTGACCCCTCCGGGGAACGGGCGTCTCGTGTCGGTTCCTCATCCGAGTCGAACCCCCGGAACGTGCTGGCTGAAAGCGTGGGCGTGAAAAGCCAGTCGTCGAAAAAGTCCGCCGGCATTGGCCTATGGGGAAAGAGGGCATGAAACTCTTCCTTGAGCAGAGGTTCATCTAGAGCGTAGCCCGGCACCCAGCTGTTGGCATTGGCCGGGGTGCCCTCCTTAGCGAGAAGGTATTCTACCCCCTCTTCCCCCCATCTGGAGTCCAAAATCTCCGTGACTTCGTTGAGGCGCACCTCCTGTGCCACTCCCCGTTGCCTGGTTCCCTCTCGGAGCGGACTCGGCGCCGTGCCGGGTTCCTGAAACCTGTGCGGTGCCTTGTAGGGAGTGAGAACACCGGATGCATTCTGGAACCCTCCGGAAGCGCCAGCCTGAAAGCCACCGGGTTGACCTGCTCTTCGACTTGGTAGGGCCCCAGTTGCTTATGCCCTAGTTTCTTCTTGGCCAACGACCTGGCCGGCACTGCGTGGGCTGCTAACCAGACCCAGTCTCCCACCTGGATCTCTTCGCCAACCCTTCTGTGTTTGTCTGCCTGCACCTTGTATGCGTGTTTGGCCAGCTCCAGGTGCCGCCGCAGCTGATCGTGAACCTCTTGCAACTCCGACGCGAACGCATCTGCTGTCTGCGGCTCCCCCTCCACCAGTCTTTCCAGTCCCGGGAAGGTTCTGGGGTGCCTCCCGTTGTTGGCGAAGAACGGCGTGACCCCCGTGGACACGTGCTTCGTGTTGTTGTAGGCGAACTCGGCGAGCGGCAGGTAATCCACCCACGTCGCAGGCTGTTGATTCGCATAGCATCTCAGGTACTGCTGCATGATGGCATTGACCCGCTCCGCTTGCCCGTTGGTCTGCGGGTGTCTCGCCGACGCCAGGTTGATCTTGACGTTTAGGAAGCCCATCAGCTTCTGCCAGAAGTTCGAGATGAACTGCCGCCCGCGGTCGGACAGAATAGACCGTGGCAGACCGTGAACCTTGAACACGTGGTCTATGAACAGTTTGGCGGTTTGTTCCGCCGTGGCCACCTTCGCACACGGGATGAAATGCGCCATCTTGGAGAACAAGTCCACCACCACCAGCACGGCCGTCTTGCCCCTCGAGCTGGGCAGATCCGTGACGAAGTCCAGGGCGACTCTCTCCCATGGCTCGACCGGAGTTTGCAGCGGTTCCAACAGTCCGGCCGGCGGTCTGTGCACTGGTTTGGCCCTCTGGCAGGTGTCGCACCTCGCCACGTAGTCCGCGACCTCCCCTCTCATTCCGGGCCACCAGAAATCCCTGGCGACTAATTCCACCGTCTTCTCCTTGCCAAAGTGCCCGGCAGTGGGCGCGTCGTGCAGCTGATGCAGTACCTTGGCGCGAAGTTCGTCTCCCGGCACGTAGATGGCCCCTTTGCGGATGAGCAATCCATCTCTCAGCTGGAACCCGTTGGTCGCTGCCGTGCCCCTTCGCATCTCAGCCATCTTTGCTTGCGCGAAAGAGTCATTCTGCAACGCTTGTCGCACCGCCTCCAGGTCCACTGTCGCCGCAGCGCACGCCCACACTGTTGGCGCGAAGATGTGCATGGCGGCCGCTGGCGTGGCGTCCTCCAGATACTGTGGCTTACGGGATAGCGCGTCCGCCATGATGTTGGTGTCCCCCGGGACATACTCTATTCGGAAGTCGAAATTCGCAAAGAACTCAGCCCAACGTATCTGCCTCTGGTTCAGGAACTGTGCCGTGCGCCAGTGCTCCAGATTCTTGTGGTCCGTGCAGACCTGCACCGTGTGCTTGGCTCCAATCAGGAAGTGCCTCCATGCTTTGAACGCTGCATGAATAGCCAGCAACTCCCTGTCCCAGATGGTGTAATTCTGTTCGGACTTGCTGAGCTTCCTGGAGTAAAACGCTCCGGGCCTCCAAACCCCCTGCGGGTCCTTCTGCAGCAGGACTGCTCCGACGGCCCTGTCCGAGGCGTCTGTTTCAACTCTCATCGGCCTGCTAGGATCGACATGAAGCAGCTGTTCCTCCGAGGCGAAAAGACGCTTGAGTGCCTGAAAGGACTGCTCCGCCTGCGCTGTCCAGATGAACTTCTTTTTCTTGGAACTGAGCGTGTCTGTAATGGCTGCAGTCTGCATAGCGAAGCCTTTGATGAACTTGCAATAGAAGTTCGCGAAGCCGACAAATCGTTGGACCTCCTTCCGGTTGCGTGGGCTTTTCCAATCCAACACCGCTCGAACCTTGGCACTGTCCATGGCGAGCCCCTTGTCAGACAACCTGTATCCCAGGAAATCCACCTCCGTCACGTCGAATTGGCACTTCTCCAGCTTGGCGTAAAGCCTATGTTGCTGGAGCCTGCTCAGCACTTCCCTGACGTGTCTGTCATGCTCCTGCTGCGATTCCGAAAAGATCAGGATGTCATCCAAGAAACAGACGCACGTCTTGTAGAGGAGCCCCGCCAACACGTGATGCATGAAAGCTTGAAAAACGTGGGAGCCATTTTGCAATCCAAAAGGCATAACTCTATATTCGTAGGTGCCCAGGGGTGTGAACATGGCTGTCTTCCACTCATCTCCTTCCCGCATGCGAATCAGGTTGTACGCCCCTCGCAGGTCCAACTTGGTGAACACGCTGCCCTTGCGTACTTTCGCGAGGAGGTCGTCGATTCGGGGCATGGGGAAGTCCGACGGCTTGGTGACACTGTTCAAAATGCGGTAGTCCACCACGAGCCTTTTCTGGGGCGTGTCTCGCTTCTTCACAAAGAATACAGGACTGCCCCCCGCTGCCTGGGACTCTCGGATGAAACCGCGTTTCAAATTATGATCAATGAACACCTTGAGTTCCTGCAGTTCGTCTTCAGACATGGAATACAGCTTCCCTTTGGGCAGCGCCGCCCCCGGCAGCAGGTCAATCTTGCAGTCATATGGTCTGTGGGGGGGTAGCTTGTCTGCCTCCTTCTCGCAGAAAACCTCCAAAAATTCTGCGTACTTGTGGGGAATCGCTTGCAGCGTGCCGAGCAGCAGCTGTGACTCCTCTTGCTCCCCTTCTTGCTGGGGCATGATGCAGTGTTCAGCACAAAAGGAAGAACCGAAGGTCAGCTGCCTCTGGTACCAAGCCAGCGTCGGGCTGTGCCTGTCCAGCCAACTCATGCCCAATACGATAGGCGTGTCTGAGAGTTGAGTGACGTTGAAGCTGATAATCTCCTTGTGATTTCCAAGCCGCAGCACCATAGGTGGCGTCTGCTTCACCACTTGCCCCCCTAACAGCTCCCTGCCATCCACCGTGACAACCTGCAGTGGCAGCGCGGCAGGCAGCAACTGTATAGCGTGCCGGTCGACAAAGTCCTGCCCTATGAAGTCTGCATTGCTTCCCGAGTCGACGGTGATTGGCACGTCCATGGTGATTCCATTGGGTAGCTGGAGCGATGCGGTGAGCCTCACTACTGGCTTGGGCGGGAGGGGGTCCATGGGCGGTAAAATCTCTGGGGACTGCTTCACTGACACGTCTGGCTGGGCCCCAGTGCCTCCTCTTCCAGCCAGACATCGTCGTTTCCCTGCTGTGGTTCTCCTTGCTGCGTTGCTGCAGTCACCATTGCTGAGGCTGCAGTGTGCTTGTGGAGCCTCCGGGGACACTCTTTCGCCAAATGGCCTGGATCCTCGCAGATGTAACACTTCCTGTTCCCTCTAGGAGGCTTCGCTTTCACTGCTGCCGGTGCTAGGGCTCTGGCTGCTGACTGAGCCCTTGCACTCCCAACCTCCATCGGTTCCACCCCTCCCCCTGTTGGGGGCGTGGATTGCGCACGCGCTGCTTCTCTGGGAAGGAAGGAGGAGCCCCTGGCTGGTTCGCGCCCGCTGCGCCCTTCGTCCCTGCTCCACGGACGTTCTTCCAGCCGCACTCCCACCGCCAGCGCCCTCTGAACGATCTCCTGCGTGGTCCGGGGTCTCTCCCCCCTCGCAATCTCATCTTTCACCGAGCTGTTCAAGCCCTCCCAAAAAAGGTCTCTGACGGGAGCCGAATCTCTGTCCCATTCCAGGGCACTGACCAAAGCGAAAAAGCGGGCATGATATTGCCGTACGCTGGCCCTCCCTTGTCTTAGTCCGTGCACCTCCCTTCGGGCAAGATCCACGTCAATGCTTGATAAAAAACAGCCATCCATCGCTTTAATAAAGGCGTCCGCATTTTGGAGCGCAGGATCCTTATCCCTCCACAAATTGCGCAGCCATGCTTTAGCGTCTCCATGCAAATGGGACATGATGAACCCCACTTTCTCTTGTTCATCTCTAAAGTCTTTGTGCAGTAGTTGTAGTGCACACATTACGTCTGCTCTAAAATTGGGGTACTGTTGCAAATTCCCATCGAAGTGCGAGACCAGACTGCCTGTGCGTCTCCCCAACCCAATCCCCTCTGATTTGGGTGTCTGTTGCCCCTGCTTCGTAAGCACGTCCAACCTGACCTGGAGATCCCTGTAGGCGGCCGCTGCGTCCTCCTCTCTCTTCCTGGACGCCACCGCCTCGGCAGTCAGTCGTGAAACCGCGTCTCTGAGTTCCGTTATTTGCTGTTCGGCCGTCATATTGTCTACCGTTCGTGAGCTTTCTTGTAGGCACCCGCTTTCCCTCCTCTCCGCGAGGTCGTGGATGTCCACAATTTGAAGAGAAGGAGCTTACTGTCAGGGTTACTTCCAGATCCTAGCTCACAGAGGATCACGCTAGCCAGCGGTTGTTGATTAAAAGTCTTTATTGAGTTACAGTCTCCATTCTCGAGCTGCTGCGTGCAACCCTACGCCTTATGCTTAGGTCGGCGAAGCTCCTTCTGAGTCTCCGCCCCTTGCGCACCAACTTAATATCCTAGCCCTGCTCCACCTTTTCCGCCTGACAGTTCTCCTCTGGGTCCCTCTGCCCCCCTGGGTCTCTCCCTTCCGGGATTCTTCTGACGCTGACCCCCCTGACTCCCCTGTCTCCTTGCGCCGGGCTTTAGGACCTGGCTCTCTTTCCGGGCTGCCTACTGCGCCACCTTCCTGTGCATTTGAACTTGGCGCGCGCGCCCAACCTTCCACTTTCTGTCTAACCGTCACTTCGCTCCCCGATGAAGGTGTGGCCACTCCTGACTCGTGCCCTCCCTCCTGTTGTGAGCTGCCAGCGCTAGTTCCCAGGCGCTCTTCCTCTTCCCTACTCTCTGGCGGTGACGTAGGTCCCGATCTCCAACTGCTCCCCTCTGAGTCCCCTCTGGCTCTTTCTTCCTGGGGTGTCCCCCTAGTCTCCCCCCTTGCCTTTGCCACTGGTGCTCCTCTTTGTGAATCTTCTGATTCACTGGACAGACTCGGAGATCTCGGGTCGTCGTCGTCACTCATCCTTTCTTCTGCCTCCTCCCCCTCGCTCTCTGTTTCCTCCCTTGCCCTCGCCTCTGCTCCTGAACCCCTGACAACCATCTTTTCCCTTCCATATGCGTAGAAAGAAGACGAATAAGCTTTGATTGGGCTTTTTTCAAATCGCATGGTGTTATTTGGGTGTGCGCCAGAATCACACCAAAACCAAAGCAAAAAGGTGTTTGGGGTTCCTTCTACATAAAAAGAAGATGATAAAGCTGTGATTGGGCTTATTTCAAATTGGTGTTTTGGGGGTTAGAATGCACATTCAACCAAAAATCGCAGAGTGACATGTTTGTTATCAGCCCAAATCAAGCAAAGGTGTCTTGGTTCCATCTCAATAGAAAAAGGATGATTAAGCTTCGAATAAGCTCTTTCGGTGTTCATTCACCCACAAATAGCAAAGCGGTGTAATAAGCTCAAACAGGTTGTTTTGGCTTCAAAGTACATAGAAAGAATAATCTTGGATTGCACTTACATCATGTCGTGTTCTTTGCTGTTAATGCACATTGACACAGAAATCGCAAAGTGTGTGCAATGAACCAAAATAACACAACACCATCTGTCAGGGGTACAGGGACAGAGGCACAGGGAAGGCAGGAGATGGAGAGCGATGGAGAGGAATCCCAGGAGAGCGAGGAAGAGGATAGCAATGACGCAGGGGATTCCATGAGTCTCTCCAGCGAATCAGAGGATTCCCAGAAAGGGGCGCCTGTGGTAAGGGCAAGGGGAGCCCCAGGGGGAAAGTGTCAGGAGCGGGGGCCCCGCAGGGGACCCCAAAGCGGCAGCTGGGAATCAGGGCCAGCCTCCCCACCAGAGCGCAGCGAGGGAGGGGGAGGTTCCAGTGTGTCAGAGGGAGCAGCTCCGGCGACAGAGAAAGGGGAGGGATCAGAGCAAGCCGTTCTCCCGGAAGGGGAGGAAGGCAGTGAGGGGAGTAGCATAACTGTCAAAAGGAAGGTCAGAAGTTGGGCGTGCGCGCCAAGTTCAAATGAGGAGGCGCGCGGGAGAACAGGGAGCCCGGAGGAGGAGGGGCCAGGACCCAAAACCCGCAGGAGGGGGCAGGAGCAGTCTGGAGACTCCGCTTCAGGAGAAAGCAGGAGGGGAGGAATCCCGGCGGGCAGAAAGACCCTGCGGAAAAGGAAAGAGAGAAAGAGGTGGAGTAGCGTTAGCTTATTAAACTGGTGTAGGGGAGGGACTGATTCAGAGGGGACTTCTAATGTCTAGGAGAAAGAGACGCGGGGCTGCACGCCTTGGTTGTGGAACCAATAATGAACTGCAATAAACAATCTTGTATATAAGAAGAGCTTGGCGTTGGTCTTTTGTGAGCTGAGACCTGAGGCAGCCCTTACAGTAAGTCCCCTCACAAAAGTATGCAAATTTTTTTTTTTTGCGAAGCTCACGAAGTTTGGCGGCCATGAGTATGGAGGAGCAGATAGCTGATCTACGCAACGCAGTCTCCCAGCTTACCACTGCGATAGTGGTCTCCCAGAAGCAGGGGGAAGAGGCGGAAAAGCGATGCCAGGATCTGCAAGCCAGGTGGGATCATGCATGCCAAGTGGGGTTCCCGGGGTCCAGATCTGCAGGCGTAGGACTGGGCAGAAGGGGAGGCAACTTGGTAGCCCACTTCGATGGGAACTTGAAGCAGTACCCCAGTTTTCGAGCAGACGTCGAATATGCGTTGCATTTGCTTCGCGACGACTTTAAGGATGAGGAGGAGAATGTGGGTTTCATTGTGTCCCACTTGCATGGTGAAGCGAGGGCTTGGCTGCGCAATCTGTGGCGCGAAGATTGTCCTGCTCGAAGGGACTCCGATGAATTTATCAAAGCCATGGACGCTTGCTTCCAATCTACCGTGGATGTGGATGTAGCACGCAAAGAGATGCATGGTTTAAGGCAAGGCAAGGCTACAGTACGTCAGTACCATTCTAGGTTTTTCGCCTTGCTGAATGTACTGAGATGGGAGAAAGACTCCCTGGCAGTAAGAGACTTGTTTTGGGAGGGCTTGTCTGGCCCTGTAAAAGATGAATTTGCAAGGGGGGACAGACCTCAAACCCTAGCTGAAGTTGTGCAGAGGGCGCTCGCCATTGGAGTGCGCCACGAAGAACGCCCTTGGCGCAATGAGGAGGGTCACCAGCTTCACACGCCGTCTAGAGCGCCTCCTTTCTTTCCCAAGGATCTAGGACGTACGCGTCCCTCACCTCAGCTGCAGGCAGGGGAGGAACCAATGGAGCTTGGGAGTGCAAAGGCTCAGTCAGCTGCCGGAGCCCCAGCATCCAGAGCAGTCAAGCCGAAGCCTCCTAGAGGGAACAGGAAGTGTTACATCTGTGACAGTGCGATGCACATGGCCAAAGAGTGTCCCCAGAGGCTCCAAAAGCACACTGCAGCCTTAGCAACAGTAACTGCAGCAGCACAACATGAAGAGCACTTTCAGGGAAACGGCAATGCCTGGCTGGAAGCAGAAATGCTGGGGCACAGCCAGGCGAGTCAGTAAGGCAGTCCCCAGCGCTTTTGCAGCAAACAGACCCCCTGCCACCCAAGCCAGTGGTGCAACTCACTGCAACTCTCCAGCTGCCTGATGGACGCACCCTGGAAGTTCCCATTACAATTGACAGTGGAAGCAACGCAGACTTCGTGGGGGTGCACTTTGTCAAGCAGCATCGCATAGAGCTCCTACCAGCCACGCTGCCATTGGACGTCGTCACAGTGGATGGCAGGAAGCTGCTGGGTGGGCAGGTGGTACAACAGACACCACCCATGGTGATGCAGATTGGCAATCACCGAGAAGTCATCAGTTTCAACGTCACCCGCCTGTCAGACACGCCTATAGTGTTAGGCATGAGTTGGCTGGATAGGCACAGCCCAACCATGGCGTGGTACCAGCGGCAGCTCACTTTCGGCTCGTCCTATTGCGCGCAGCATTGCATCCAGATCGCTCAGGAGGAGGAAGGCCAGGAGGAGGGGCAGCAGCTAAGTCTCAGCATGGCGCAAGTAGTACCCCTCAAGTACAAGGGGTTTTTGGAGGTCTTCTGCGAAAAGGAGGCTGACCAGTTGCCACCCCACCGGCCCTACGATTGCGCAATTGACCTCTTGCCAGGGACAACGCTGCCGCCTGTGAAGCTGTATTCCATGTCCGAGGAGGAGCTGCAGGAGCTCAGGGAGTTCATAGCTCACAACCTGCAGCGGGGATTCATCCGAGAATCGAAGGCTGTAGGGGGCAGTCCTGTGTTTTTCGTGAAGAAGAAGGACACGCCCCAAAAGAGACTGATCATGGACTTTAGATTCATAAACTCTAAGACAAAGCCCGCGGCCTTTCCCATGCCCAAGATTGACGACCTGCTCGCGACGGTGCGGAAAGGAAAGATCTTCACCAAGTTGGATCTCCGCGGAGCTTACAATCTCATACGCGTGTGTCAGGGGTTCAGGAGCAGAGGCACAGGAAAGGGAGGAAACAGAGAGCGAGGGGGAGGAATCCGAAGGAAATATGAGCGATGACAGCGGCCCGAGATCTCCGAGTCTGTCCAGTGAATCGGAAGATTTACAGAAGGGGGCGCCAGTGGTCAGAGCAAGGGGGGCGCCTAGGGGGACACCCCAGGAAGAAGGGACCAGAGGGGATTCAGAGAGCAGCAGTTGGAAATCGGGGCCAGCTTCCCCACCAGAGCACAGTAGGGAGGAGGGGTCCCAGGTATCGGGATCAGAAGGCTCGCCGCAAACAGGAGGGCATGAGTCAGGATTGGCCACACCCCCATCGGGGAGCGAGGAAACGGTCAAGAGGAAAGTTGAAGGTTGGGTTCAAATCCACAGGAAGGCGGCACAGTAAGCAGCCCGGATAGGGAGCCAGGTCCTAAAGCCCGCCGCAAGGAGGGAGAAGAGTCCGGGGGGTCAGCGTCAGAAGAGTCCAGGAAGGAAGAGACCACGGGGGGCAGAGGGACCCAGAGGAGGAAGGAAAGACGTAAGAGGTGGAGTAAGGCTAGAGTATTAAGTTGGTGTACAGGAGGCGGAGACTCAGACGGAGCTTCGCCGGTCTAGCTTCTAAGACGTTGAGCTGCGCACTGCGGCTTGAAAATGGAAATTGTAACTCAATAAAGACTTTTGTACAGTGTTGCCGGCTAGCGTGGTCCTCTGTGAGCTGGGACCTGGAAGCAGCTCTGACAGTAAGCTCCGTCTGACACTTTTTGCACCAAAAGTCTCGCAGCGTGAGTGGGCGCAGCGAGGGGTGAAGATTGGTGCTTCGCGAGCTCACGAAAGTCGGACGAGATGACTACGGAACAGCAGATAGCAGCCCTGCAAAATGCAGTGACACAACTAAACGCCGAGATACTCGCATCCAGGAAGAGGGAGGAGGAAGCAGCTGCCGCCTACAAGGATCTCCAAGTCAGGTTGGAAGTGCGTACAAAGCAGGGGCAACCGGGACCCAAATCGGAGGGAATTGGGCTGGGGAGAAGAGGAGGCAGTCTCGTATCTCATTTCGATGGGAATTTACAGCAGTACCCCAACTTCCGAGCAGATGTGCAGTTTGCGCTGCAACTGCTGGACAAAGACTTTAGAGATGAGCAAGAGAAGGTGGGGTTTATTCTATCCCATTTTCATGGAGACGCTAAAGCGTGGCTGCGCAATCTGTGGAGAGATAAGGATCCGGCGCTCCGAAGTGCGGATGCCTTCATTAAAGCGATGGATGCGTGTTTTTTATCAAATATAGACGTTGATATCGCCAGAAAAGAGATACATGGGCTGAAACAAGGGAGGGCCAGTGTGAGGCAGTATCATTCCCGCCTTTTTGCACTGGTCAGTGCCCTGGAATGGGACAAAGATTCAGCTCCAGTCAGAGACCTTTTCTGGGAAGGATTGAACAGTGCGGTTAAAGACGAAATGGCAAGGGGGGAGAGACCCCGGAGCACTCAGGAGATCGTGCAGAGGGCGCTGACGATTGGGGTACGTCTAGAAGAACGTCCATGGAGCAGGGACGAAGGGCGTGGAGGACGCGAGTCGGCAAGAGTGCCTTCCTTCTTTCCCAGGGATGCAGCGCGTGCGCAATCCACGCCTCCACCAGGAGGAGGAGGGGAACCTATGGAGGTTGGAGGTGCCAGGGCTCAGTCAGCAACCAGAGCCCTAGCACCGGGAGCAGTCAAAGCGAAGCCTCCTAGAGGGAACAGGAAGTGCTACCTCTGTGACAGTCCTCAGCACATGGCGAAAGAGTGTCCCCAGAGGCTCCACAAGCACACTGCAGCCTCAGCGACGGTAACAGAAGCAACTCAGCAGAGAGAACCACAGCAGGGAAACGACAGAGTCTGGCTGGAAACAGAGGCACTGGGGCCCAGCCAGACAAGTCAGTGAAGCAGTCCCCAGAGATTTTGCAGCCCACAGACCCCCTCCCGCCCAAACCAGTAGTGCAGCTCACCGCATCGCTCCAGCTACCCAGTGGACTCACAATGGAAGTGCCAATTACCATTGACTCTGGTAGCAACGCGGACTTTATAGGACAGGATTTCATCGAGCGGCACAATATAACGCTACTGCCAGCCACGCTGCCCCTGAAGGTTGTCACGGTGGATGGCAGGGAATTGCTAGGGGGGCAGGTGGTGAAGCAAACACCACCGATGGTGATGCAAATTGGAAATCACAGGGAAGTCATCAGCTTTAATGTCACCCAACTGTCGGACACGCCTGTAGTATTGGGCATGAGTTGGCTGGACAGGCACAGTCCAACGTTGGCATGGTACCAGCGGCAACTAACCTTCGGCTCCTCTTACTGTGCAGAACACTGCATCCTGCCCAGACCGGAGGGGGAGGAAGAGGACACACGGCTGCAATTAGGCACGCTGCAAGCAGTGCCCCACAAGTACGCAGAATTTTTGGAGGTTTTCTGCGAGAAGGAGGCGGACAGGCTGCCTCCCCACAGGCCCTATGACTGCAAGATTGACCTCCTGCCAGGGGCGACGCTGCCGACAGGGAAACTGTATTCCATGTCTGAAGATGAGCTACAGGACCTCAGGGAGTTCATAGATCATAATTTGGAGCGCGGGTTCATCCGCGAGTCCAAGGCAGTGGGGGGCAGTCCCGTATTCTTTGTGAAGAAAAAGGACACGCCCCCAAAAAGACTAGTGGTGGACTATCGCATTTTAAACTCGAAAACCAAGCCCACGGCTTTCCCCATGCCCAAGATCGACGACCTCCTCGCGACGGTGCGCAAGGGACGCGTGTTCACCAAGTTGGACCTGCGAGGGGCGTACAACCTTATTCGCATACGGGAGGGCGACGAGTGGAAGACGGCCATGTTCACGCCCCTGGGCACCTACGAATACAGAGTTATGCCGTTTGGATTACAAAATGGCTCCCACTGTTTTCAAGCTTTCATGCATCACGTGTTAGCGGGGCTCCTCTACAAGAAGTGTGTCTGCTTCCTGGACGACATCCTGATATTTTCAGAATCGCAGGAGGTTCACGACAGAGACGTCAAGGAAGTTCTGCGAAGGCTACAGGAGCATAGACTGTACGCCAAGCTGGAGAAGTGCCAATTCGACGTGACGGAGGTGGATTTCCTGGGCTACAGGTTGTCAGACAAGGGGCTCGCCATGGACAGCGCCAAGGTTCGCGCAGTGTTGGACTGGAAGAGCCCGCGCAACCGGAAGGAGGTCCAGCGGTTTGTCGGCTTTGCTAACTTCTATCGCAAGTTCATCAAGGGGTTCGCGATGCAGACAGCGGCCATTACCGACACGCTCAGCTCCAAGAAGAAGAAGTTCATCTGGACGGAGCAGGCGGAGCAGTCCTTTCAGAAACTCAAGCGTCTCTTCTCGTCCGAAGAGCAGCTACTGCATGTAAATCCCAGCAAACCGATGAGGGTTGAAACAGACGCCTCAGACAGGGCCGTGGGAGCAGTCCTGTTGCAGCAAGACCCGCAGGGGGATTGGAGGCCGTGCGCCTTCTACTCCAGGAAGTTCAGCAAGTCGGAGCAGAACTACACCATCTGGGACAGGGAGCTGCTCGCCATTCATGCAGCATTCAAGGCGTGGAGGCACTTCCTGATCGGAGCCAAGCACACAGTGCAGGTCCGCACGGACCATAAGAATCTGGAGTACTGGCGCACGGCGAGGTTCCTGAACCAGAGGCACATACGTTGGGCGGAGTTCTTTGCGGACTTCGACTTCAGGATAGAGTACGTCTCTGGTGACAACAACGTCATGGCGGATGCACTGTCCAGGAAGCCGCAATACCTCGAGGAGGCGACGCCAGCGGCGGCCAAGCACATTTTCGCACCAGAAGCGTGGGCGTGCGCTTCGGCAACCGTGGACCTGGATGCTATACGTCGCGCGCTGCAAGAAGACTCCTTCGCACGAGCGAAAATGGAGGAGATGCGCAGAGGCACGGCGAAGAGCGACGAGTTCCAGGTGCGCGAAGGGTTGCTCATCCGCAAAGGGGCCCTCTACGTGCCAGGAGACGAACTCTGCGCTAAGGTGCTGCAGCAGTTGCATGACGCACCCACCGCCGGGCACTTTGGCACAGAGAAGACGATAGAATTAGTCGCCAGAGACTTCTGGTGGCCCAAGATGCGGGGGGAAGTCGCGGACTACGTTGTGAGGTGCGACACCTGCCAGAGGGCTAAGCCAGTGCATAAACCGCCGGCGGGACTGCTGGAACCGCTGCAAACTCCGCTCGGACCGTGGGAGAGGGTGGCCCTGGATTTTGTCACGGATTTGCCCAGCTCGAGGGGCAAGACAGCAGTGCTAGTGGTAGTGGACTTGTTAACCAAAATGGCACATTTCATTCCGTGTGCGAAGGTGGCCACAGCGGAACAGACCGCCAAACTGTTCATAGATCACGTGTTCAAGGTTCACGGTCTGCCGCGGTCTATACTGTCCGACCGGGGGCGACAGTTCATCTCGAACTTCTGGCAGAAGCTGATGGGCATCCTGAACGTCAAGATCAGCCTAGCGTCGGCGAGACACCCGCAGACCAACGGACAAGCGGAGCGGGTCAACGCCATCATGCAGCAGTACCTGAGATATTACGCAAATCAGCAGCCTGCAACGTGGGTGGACTACCTGCCACTCGCCGAGTTCGCCTACAACAACACGAAGCACGTGTCCACGGGGGTGACGCCGTTCTTCGCCAACAATGGGAGGCATCCCAGAACCTTCCCGGGATTAGAGAGGGTAGGGGAGGGGGAGCCAAAGGCAGCGGACGCATTCGCGTCAGAGTTGCAGGAGGTCCACGAACAGCTTCGAAGGCAGTTAGAGCTAGCTAAGCACGCATACAAACTGCAGGCTGACAGACACAGGAGGGTTGGGGAAGAAATACAGGTGGGAGACTGGGTTTGGTTGGCAGCCCAGGCAGTGCCGGCCAGATCGTTAGCTTAGAAGAATCTCGGGCATAAGCAGCTAGGGCCCTACCAAGTCGAGGCACAGGTCAATCCGGTGGCTTTCCGGCTGACACTTCCGGAGGGATCCAGGATGCATCCGGTATTCCATAGATCAGTGCTCACTCCCTACAAGGCACCTCACAGATTTCAGGAGCCAGGGACGGCACCGAGCCCGCTCGGGGAGAGGGCCACGCAGGGGGGGGTCGCCAGAGGGGGAGCCCGTCAACGAGGTCACAGAGATTTTAGACTCAAGATGGGGGGAAGAGGGGGTAGAATACCTTCTCGCCAGAGAGGGCACCCCAGCCAGGGCCAACAGCTGGGTGCCGGGCTACGCTTTGGAGGAACCTCTGCTCAAAGACGAGTTTCATGCCCTCTTCCCACACAGGCCCATGCCAGCCGAGTTTTTCGACGACTGGCTTTTCACACCCACGCTTACAGCCAGCACGTTCCTGGGGTTCGACTCGGACGAGGAACCGACACTGGACACACGTTCCCCGGAGGGGTCACCCTTGGGATCTGCCTCAGAACCCTCGTATTGGTGGGATGATCGACCAGAGGAGCAGTGGCGCAGGAAGTGGCTGGAGGGTCCCGGACGAGCACCGTACCCAGGAGACCGAGGGGAAGACGGACATGGACGTGTTTGTTGAGGACCTTGGGTTCGAGCACGGCGGCACAGAGATGGAAGCAGAGGAGATCGACGCCGGCGAGTGCAAGGAGGAAGAGCCAGACTTATCCAGTTGGATGCACGCCACGGGAGACGAACTGTATCCGGCACTCACCCCCATAACAATGGAGCACCCAGCACCCACACCTGAAGGAGGGGAGGGGGAAGGGGGGGGCTTCGAGGGGGGATGGATGTCAGGGGTTCAGGAGCAGAGGCACAGGAAAGGGAGGAAACAGAGAGCGAGGGGGAGGAATCCGAAGGAAATATGAGCGATGACAGCGCCCCGAGATCTCCGAGTCTTTCCAGTGAATCGGAAGATTCACAGAAAGGACCGCCAGTGGTCAGAGCAAGGGGGGGCCTAGGGGGACACCCCAGGAAGAAGGGACCAGAGGGGACTCAGAGAGCAGCAGTTGGAAATCGGGGCCAGCTTCCCCACCAGAGCGCAGTAGAGAGGAAGGGTCCCAGGTATCGGGATCCGGCGGCTCGCCGCAGGCGGGAGGGCATGAGTCAGGATTGGCCACACCCCCATCGGGGAGCGAGGAAACGGTCAAGAGGAAAGTTGAAGGTTGGGCGCGCGCGCCAAGTTCAAATCCACAGGAAGGCGGCACAGTAAGCAGCCCGGATAGGGAGCCAGGTCCTAAAGCCCGCCGCAAGGAGGGAGAAGAGTCCAGGGGGTCAGCGTCAGAAGAGTCCAGGAAGGAAGAGACCACGGGGGGCAGAGGGACCCAGAGAAGTAAGGAAAGACGGAAGAGGTGGAGTAAGGTTAGAGTATTAAGTTGGTGTACAGGAGGCGGAGACTCAGACGGAGCTTCACCGGTCTAGCTGCTAAGACGTGGAGCTGCACGCTGCGGCTTGAAAATGGAAATTGTAACTCAATAAAGACTTTTGTACAGTGTTGCCGGCTAGCGTGGTCCTCTGTGAGCTGGGACCTGGAAGCAGCTCTGACAGCGTGCGAGAGGGTGATGAGTGGAAGACGGCCATGTTCACGCCGTTGGGCACCTACGAATACAGAGTTATGCCGTTTGGTCTCCAGAATGGCTCCCACTATTTCCAAGCTTTTATGCACCACGTGCTAGCGGGACTCCGCTACAAGAAGTGCGTATGTTTCCTCGACGACATTCTGATCTTCTCGGAATCGCCGGAGGCTCACGAGAGCGACGTTAAGGAGGTCCTGCAGAGGCTACGGGAGCACAGGCTCTACGCCAAGCTGGAGAAGTGCCAATTCGATGTGACGGAGGTGGATTTTCTAGGCTATAGGCTGTCAGACAGGGGACTTGCCATGGACAGCGCCAAGGTCCGCGCGGTGTTGGACTGGAAAAGCCCGCGAAATCGGAAGGAGGTCCAAAGGTTCGTCGGCTTCGCCAATTTTTACCGCAAGTTCATCAGGGGTTTCGCCAGGGAGACGGCAGCTATCACGGACACTCTCAGCTCCAAGAAGAAGAGGTTCACCTGGACGGACCAGGCGGAGCAGTCCTTCCGGAGACTTAAGAGTCTCTTCGCGTCCGAAGAACAGCTGCTACAGGTGCATGCCGGCAGGCCCATGAGAGTTGAGACTGACGCATCTGACAGAGCGGTGGGGGCCGTCCTTTTACAGGAAGACCCGCAGGCGACAACAATGCCATAGCAGATGCGCTCTCCAGGAAACCGCAGTATCTCGAGGAAGCGGCACCTGTGGCAGCCAAGCACATTTTTGCACCGCAGGCGTGGGCGTGCGCTTCCGCCGCCGTGGACCTGGAGGCGGTGCGTCGCGCGCTGCAGACGGATCCGTTCGCACAGTCCAAGATGGAAGAGGTGCGGAGAGGCACAGCGAGGGACGACGAGTTCCAGATACGCGACGGCCTGCTAACCCGTAAAGGTGCTCTCTACGTTCCGGGAGACGATCTCCGCGCGAAGGTTCTGCAGCAGTTGCACGACGCACCCAGCACTGGCCACTTCAGCAAGGAAAAGACGGCGGAATTAGTGGCCAGAGACTTTTGGTGGCCCCAGATGCGAGGGGAGGTCGCGGACTACGTCGCCAGGTGTGACACTTGCCAAAGGTCCAAGCCAGTGCACCAGAAGCCAGCGGGACTGCTGGAACCGTTGGAGACGCCACTGCAACCGTGGGAGAGGGTGGCGCTGGACTTTGTCACTGATCTGCCCAGTTCGCGAGGCAAGACGGCGGTGCTTGTGGTTGTAGACCTGTTCACCAAGATGGCGCATTTCATTCCTTGCGTGAAGGTGGCGACAGCGGAGCAGACCGCCAAACTGTTCATAGACCACGTGTTCAGGGTGCACGGCTTGCCGCGATCCATCCTGTCCGACCGCGGTCGCCAGTTCGTTTCCAGTTTTTGGCAGAAGCTCCTGGGTATCCTGAACGTCAAGATCAACTTAGCGTCGGCGAGACACCCGCAGACCAACGGCCAGGTGGAGAGGGTCAACGCCATCATGCAGCAGTACCTCCGCTGTTACGCCAATCAGAAGCCTGCGACTTGGGTGGACTACTTGCCGATGGCCGAGTTTGCCTACAACAACACGAAGCACGCGTCCACGGGGGTGACGCCGTTCTTCGCCAACAATGGGCGGCACCCCAGAACCTTTCTGGGAGTGGAGACGACGGTGCAGGGAGCGACGCAGGGAGCGGAGCATTTGGCCGCAGAATTGCAGGAGGTCCACAAGGAGCTCCGACGGCACTTAGAGCTGGCTAAACACGCCTACAAGGTGCAGGCAGACAGGCACAGGAGGCCAGGGGAAGACATACAGGTGGGGGACTGGGTATGGTTGGCAGCCCAGGCGGCGCCTACCAAGTCGTTAGCCAAGAAGAAGCTAGGACACAGACAGCTGGGGCCATACCAGGTTGAGGCCAAGATCAACCCCGGAGCTTATCGGTTGACCCTCCCAGAAGGTTCCTGAATGCACCCGGTCTTTCATAGGTCGGTGCTTACGCCCTACAAAGCCCCACACAGGTTTCAGGAGCCAAGGACGGCACCGGACCCACGCAGGGAGTCCCCAAGGGGGGGGGAGTCACCGAAGGCCGAGACACTCAACGAGGTCACAGAAATTCTGGACTCGAGATGGGGGGAGGAGGGAGTAGAATACCTCCTCGCCAGAGAGGGTACCCCGGCCAGTGCCAATAGTTGGGTGCCGGGCTATGCTCTGGAGGAACCCCTTCTTAAGGACGAGTTCCATGCACTCTTCCCACACAGGCCCATGCCAGCGGAATTTTTCGACGACTGGCTTTTTACGCCTACACTTTCAGGCAGCACCTTCCGGGGGTTCTCCTTGGCAGAGGAGACCACGCCAGAATCGAGTCCTCCAAGGGGATCGTGCCTGGGGGTGGACACGGATCGCTCTTACTGGTGGGACGATCAACCAGAGGATGAGTGGCGCAGGAGATTGCTGAGGGGGCCCTGGCAAACAGCAACATCCGAAGAGACAGGGGGAGGGGAGGACATGGACGTGTTGGGAGAGGACCTTGGTTTCGAGCACACATGCAATGAGCTGGAAGCAGAGAAGATTGACGTCGACGAACTGTAGAATCATAGAATCATAGAATCATAGAATCATAGAATCATAGAATCATAGAATCATAGAATCATAGAGTTGGAAGAGACCACAAGGGCCATCGAGTCCAACCCCCTGCCAAGCAGGAAACACCATCAGAGCACTCCTGACATATGGTTGTCAAGCCTCTGCTTAAAGACCTCCAAAGTAGGAGACTCCACCACACTCCTTGGCAGCAAATTCCACTGTCGAACAGCTCTTACTGTCAGGAAGTTCTTCCTAATGTTTAGGTGGAATCTTCTTTCTTGTAGTTTGGATCCATTGCTCCGTGTCCGCTTCTCTGGAGCAGCAGAAAACAACCTTTCTCCCTCCTCTATGTGACATCCTTTTATATATTTGAACATGGCTATCATATCACCCCTTAACCTCCTCTTCTCCAGGCTAAACATGCCCAGCTCCCTTAGCCGTTCCTCATAAGGCATCGTTTCCAGGCCTTTGACCATTTTGGTTGCCCTCCTCTGGACACGTTCCAGTTTGTCAGTGTCCTTCTTGAATTGTGGTGCCCAGAACTGGACACAGTACTCCAGGTGTGGTCTGACCAGAGCAGAATACAGTGGCACTATTACTTCCCTTGATCTAGATGCTATACTCCTATTGATGCAGCCCAGAATTGCATTGGCTTTTTTAGCTGCCGCGTCACACTGTTGGCTCATGTCAAGTTTGTGGTCAACCAAGACTCCTAGATCCTTTTCACATGTACTGCTCTCAAGCCAGGTGTCACCCATCTTGTATTTGTGCCTCTCATTTGTTTTGCCCAAGTGCAATACTTTACATTTCTCCCTGTTAAAATTCATCTTGTTTATTTTTGCCCAGTTCTCTAATCTGTCAAGGTCGTTTTGAAGTGTGATCCTGTCCTCTGGGGTGTTAGCCACCCCTCCCAGTTTGGTGTCATCTGCAAATTTGATCAGGATGCCCTTGAGTCCATCATCCAAGTCGTTGATAAAGATGTTGAATAAGACCGGGCCCAAGACAGAACCCTGTGGCACCCCACTAGTCACTCTTTTCCAGGATGAAGAGGAACCATTGATGAGCACCCTTTGGGTTCGGTCAGCCAGCCAGTTACAAATCCACTGAGTGGTAGCATAGTCAAGACCGCATTTTACCAGCTTCTTTACAAGAATATCATGGGGCACCTTGTCAAATGCCTTGCTGAAATCAAGGTAGGCTACATCCACTGCGTTCCCTTCATCTACCAGGCTTTTAATTCTGTCAAAAAACGAGATCAGGTTAGTCTGACATGACTTATTTTTCAGAAATCCATGCTGACTATTGGTGATCACAGCATTCCTTTCTAGGTGCTCACAGACTGTTTGCTTAATGATCTGCTCCAGAATCTTCCCTGGTATTGATGTCAGACTGACTGGGCGGTAATTATTTGGGTCCTCTCTTTTCCCCTTTTTGAAAATAGGGACAACATTTGCCCTCCTCCAGTCTGCCGGGACTTCGCCTGTTCTCCAGGAATTCTCAAAGATGACTGCCAGTGGTTCTGAGATCACATCTGCCAGTTCTTTTAATACTCTTGGATGCAGTTCATCTGGCCCTGGAGACTTGAATACATCTAAACTAGCCAAATATTCTTGTACTATCTCCTTAGTTATTCTGGGCTGTGTTTCCTTTGCTGAATCATTTGCTCCAAATTCTTCAGGTCGGGCATTGTTTTCTTTATCGGAGAAGACTGAGGCAAAGAAGGCATTGAGTAGTTCAGCCCTTTCTGTGTCCCCTGTTTGCATTTCACCATCTTCTCCTCTGAGTGACCCCATTGTTTCTTTGTTCTTCCTTTTGCTACGAACATAGCCATAAAAGCCTTTTTTGATGCTTTTAACCTCTCTAGCAAGCCTGAGTTCATTCTGTGCTTTAGCTTTTCTGACTTTGTGTCTACACGTGCTGGCTATTTGTTTGAATTCCTCTTTGGTGGTTTCCCCCCTTTTCCATTTTTTGTACACATCCTTTTTTAATCTTAATTCAGTTAAAAGTTCTTTAGATAGCCACCCTGGCTTCTTTAGGCACCTTCCATGTTTCCGTCTCATTGGTATTGCCTGACGTTGTGCTTTTAGTATCTCCCTCTTAACAAACTCCCAGCCATCATGAACTCCCTTTCCTTTTAGTATTGTTGTCCATGGGATCTCACCCAGCACTTCCCTAAGTTTTATGAAGTCGGCTTTCTTAAAGTCAAGAAATTGAGTCCTAGTATGCTTGGCTACTCCTTTCCGCTGTATAGTAAACTTCAGAAGAGCATGATCACTCGCGCCTAATGATCCTTCCACTTCTACCCCACTAACCAGGTCATCAACATTGGTTAGGACCAGATCTAAAATGGCTGTTCCTCTTGTTGCTTCTCCCACTTTCTGGACAATGAAGTTGTCTGCAAGGCCAGTGAGGAATCTGTTTGACCTTATGCTCTTGGCTGAGTTTGACGTCCAACAAATATCTGGGTAATTGAAGTCCCCCATTACTACTACCTCCCTTCCTTTTGCATGCTTGGCCATCTGTTCCAGGAAGGCATCATCTATGTCCTCCGTTTGGCTTGGGGATCTATAGTAAACTCCCACAATGAGGTCTCTGTTATTCTTCTCTCCCTTAATTTTGACCCAAATGCTCTCACTTTGGCTTTGAGGATCTAAATCTTGGATCTCTTCACAGGTATACACATCCCTGACATATAACGCCACTCCTCCTCCTTTCTTGTCTGGTCTGTTTCTCTGAAATAGATTGTATCCCCCCATTATTACATTCCAATCGTGGGACTTATCCCACCAGGTTTCAGTGATGCCTATTATGTCATATTTAGTTTGCTGTACCAAGAGCTCAAGCTCATCTTGTTTATTTCCCATGCTTTGCGCATTAGTGTACAGACATTGAAGTCCATTAATCATTCCCCCGTGTCTCTTATTTAAGGATTTTTTCCTCCCACCACTAGGTCCGCGTGCTGTTTGCTCCATTTGGTCTATGACATTTGGATGATCATCTTCATTAATTGATAGACTCCTACCTTCAGGAGCACTGTCTCCCTCCCCCACATTAGTCAGTTTAAAGCCCTCCTGATGAGGTTTCTGAGATTTTTTGCAAAAACATTTCTCCCAACCGTTGTGAGATGCAGCCCATCACTTGCCAGAAGTCCATCTTCAAGAAACTGCAGTCTGTGATCTAAGAATCCAAACCGTTCCTGTTTACACCATTTGCGAAGCCAGCTGTTCACTTCCACTATTTTCCCCTCTCTCCCTCTGCCACGTCGTTCAACTGGGAGGACAGATGAGATGACAATTTGTGCATTTAGTTGCTTCAATTTCCTGCCGAGAGCCTCGTAGTCTCTTTTGATCTTCTGGAGGCTATTGCTTGCAGTGTCATTGGTTCCCACATGAACCAAGAGGAAGGGGTATTTGTCAGTGGGTTTTATGATTCCTTGCAGTCGTTCAGTTACATCTTGGATCTTAGCCCCGGGGAGACAGCACACTTCCCGAGACATCTTGTCAGGCCCACAGATCACTGCTTCTGTTCCCCTCAGTAGGGAATCCCCTATCACCACTACACGCCTCCTCTTGGGTTTGGTCGGGGTTCTTCCGTGAGCTGTCCGTTCCAAGGTCGCCTGCACATTCCCTGAGGACTGACTTTGCTGCTCGTCTTCATATACCTGATCGACTGTAATGAGGGAGAGATCCTCAAATGGAGTCTGCTCTTCGTCTTCCATGCTAGGGGAGAGGACCTCAAAGCGATTGTGTATTTCTAAGCAATCAGAGTGAACCCTGGGCCTCCTACTTCTTTGAGTCACGTTTCTCCATATATCTGGCTCCTGTGTTGGTGAACTAGACTCCTTCTCAGGGGAGTCCCCTGTCTCCTCCTTGGTGGAGACGGTGTGCTCTGTTGCTTCCAAGAAGAGCTCCAGCTCTCTAATTCTTTGGAGCGTAGCTACACGTTCCTCCAGTTGCTGGACTTTGTCTTTTAATAGGGCAATCAACATGCAATTGCTGCAGGTAAAGCTGCCTGCAACCTTTGGCAAGATGGCAAACATTGCGCAGGAATCGCAGGCGACTGCAGCTGTTCCCTCCCCTTCCATCTTGAGATCGTGTCGTTGGGGTTGGCTACAGAGGTCCTCCATCATAAAAAGCTTGAAGACAGGACAAATAACTTCCCTCACACAAAAAAACACCTAGATCTCCCTCAACAAACGTTTGAGACTAGCTCCCCTAAATCTAAAAGATGGGTCTAACTGCGCGCGCCGCTAGGCGCGCGCCGCTGCCCTACAAACTCTGATAAGCTCCTCCCACAGCTAATCCCCTGCCTCAACAGAAACCCTGCCCCCTCTGACCTTTACACAGGGAAGACAGCTAATCAGCCACCAAGAAACACACACACACAAGAAAACCCTTTTTGCTCCTTCTTCAACTGCTGCCCTACAAACTCTGATAAGCTCCTCCCACAGCTAATCCCCTGCCTCAACAGAAACCCTGCCCCCTCTGACCTTTACACAGGGAAAACAGCTAATCAGCCTCAAAGAAACACACAGACACAAGAAAACCCTTTTTGCTCCTTCTTCAACTGATGCCCTACAAACTCTGATAAGCTCCTCCCACAGCTAATCCCCTGCCTCAACAGAAACCCTGCCCCCTCTGACCTTTACACAGGGAAGACAGCTAATCAGCCACCAAGAAACACACACACACAAGAAAACCCTTTTTGCTCCTTCTTCAACTGCTGCCCTAAAAACTCTGATAAGCTCCTCCCACAGCTAATCCCCTGCCTCAACAGAAACCCTGCCCCCTCTGACCTTTACACAGGGAAAACAGCTAATCAGCCTCAAAGAAACACACAGACACAAGAAAACCCTTTTTGCTCCTTCTTCAACTGATGCCCTACAAACTCTGATAAGCTCCTCCCACAGCTAATCCCCTGCCTCAACAGAAACCCTGCCCCCTCTGACCTTTACACAGGGAAGACAGCTAATCAGCCTCAAAGAAACACACAGACACAAGAAAACCCTTTTTGCTCCTTCTTCAACTGCTGCCCTACAAACTCATCATGCCCTACAAACTGTATCCAAGATCTACCCCAGTGACTGAGGAGCTTCCGGAACCTGCACCAGAGCAGCGGGAGGGGGGAAGGGGGGGCTTCGAGGGGGGGATGGATGTCAGGTGTACAGGGACAGAGGCACAGGGAAGGCAGGAGATGGAGAGCGATGGAGAGGAATCCCAGGAGAGCGAGGAAGAGGATAGCAATGACGCAGGGGATTCCATGAGTCTCTCCAGCGAATCAGAGGATTCCCAGAAAGGGGCGCCTGTGGTAAGGGCAAGGGGAGGCCCAGGGGGAAAGTGTCAGGAGCGGGGGGCCAGCAGGGGACCCCAAAGCGGCAGCTGGGAATCAGGGCCAGCCTCCCCACCAGAGCGCAGCGAGGGAGGGGGAGGTTCCAGTGTGTCAGAGGGAGCAGCTCCGGCGACAGAGAAAGGGGAGGGATCAGAGCAAGCCGTTCTCCCGGAAGGGGAGGAAGGCAGTGAGGGGAGTAGCATAACTGTCAAAAGGAAGGTCAGAAGTTGGGCGCGCGCGCCAAGTTCAAATGAGGAGGAGCGCGGGAGAACAGGGAGCCCGGAGGAGGAGGGGCTAGGACCCAAAGCCCGCAGGAGGGGGCAGGAGCAGTCTGGAGACTCCGCTTCAGGAGAAAGCAGAAGGGGAGGAACCCCGGCGGGCAGAAAGACCCTGCGGAAAAGGAAAGAGAGAAAGAGGTGGAGCAGCGTTAGCTTATTAAACTGGTGTAGGGGAGGGACCGATTCAGAGGGGACTTCTAATGTCTAGGAGAAAGAGACGCGGGGCTGCATGCCTCGGTTGTGGAACCAATAATGAACTGCAATAAACATCCTTGTATATAAGAAGAGCTTGGCGTTGGTCTTTTGTGAGCTGAGACCTGAGGCAGCCCTGACACCATCTTTTCGCTTCCATATGCGTAGAAAGAAGACGAATAAGCTTTGATTGGGCTTTTTTCAATTCGCATGGTGTTATTTGGGTGTGCGCCAGAATCACACCAAAACCAAAGCAAAAATGTGTTTTGGGTTCCATCTTCGTAAAAAGAAGATACTAAAGCTCTGATTGGGCTTATTTCAAGTTGGTGTTTTTGGGGTTAGAATGCACATTCAACCAAAAATCGCAGACATGTTTGTAACCAGCCCAAATCAAGCATAAGTAAACATATGGTAACATCTCAATAGAAAAAGGACGAATAAGCTTCGATTGCCCTTTCGGTGTTCATTCACCCACAAATAGCAAAGCGAAGTGTACTAATCCTAAACAAAGCCAATCAGGTTGTTTTGGTTTCCAACTACATAGAAAGAAGAATCTTGGATTGCGCTTATTTCAAGTTGTTTTTTTGGTGTTTATGCACATTGACGCAGAAATCGCAAACTGTGTGCAATGAGACGAAAATAACGCAACACCATCTTTTCGCTTCTATATGCGTAGAAAGAAGACGAATAAGCTTTGATTGGACTTTTTTCAATTCGCATGGTGTTATTTAGGTGTTGTCAGGGAACTGCCATCGGAAGGAAGTGAGGTGAAAGGGCTCACACAGGTTGGGAGAGACTCAGCAGCTGAAGAGGGAACCAGTAGGGGGAGAGGAGGTGAGCTGAGGGAAAGGGAGCTGGAGGGATGGCTCAGAGACACCTCCAGCGAAAACAGTGGGGAGGTTTCAGGACCTCCTGTAGGGACACCCACTCCTCGCCGGAAACTGTCACGCAGAGAGTCCAGAAGACGTGTGTCAGGGGTTCAGAGACAGAGGCACAGGTGAGGGGGGAGACGGAGAGTGATGGGGAAGAATCCCAGGACAGTGAGGAAGAGGATGACAATGACTTGAGGTCTTCCATGAGTCTCTCAAGTGAATCGGAGGATTCCCAGAAGGGGGCGCCCCTAGTCAGGACAAGGGGGGTCACAGGGGGGACCTGCCAGGAGCAGGGAAGCAGCAGGGAAACCCCGAGTAGGAGTGGGAGATCGGGGCCGGCTTCCCAGCAGGAACGAAGTGAAGAGAGTGGAATTCCCAGTGTGACACACGGAGCGGAGCAGGATGGAGACAGGGGAAGGAGATCGGGGCAGGACATCCTGCCGGAAGAGGCGGAGAGTAGTACAGGGAGTAGTGTAAGTGTCAAGAGGAAGGTCAGGGGTAGCGAACGCGCGCCAAGTTCAAATGTGGAGGCGCGCGGAAATGGAGAGAGCCCGGAGGAGGAGCCTGGCCCCAAAGCACGAAGGAGGGGGGAGCAGGCATCTGAGGAATCCGCTTCAGGAGAGAGCAGGAGGGAAGGAACCCAGGGGGGCAGAAAGACCCTGCGGAAAAGGAAAGACAGGAAGAGGTGGACTAGCACAAGCCTCTTAAGCTGGTGTAGGGGCGGGACTGATTCAGAGGGGACTTCAAACGTCTAGCCTAAGAGACGCGGGGCTGCGCGCCCCGGTTGTGGAACCGATAATGAACTGCAATAAACATCCTTGTATATAAGAAGAGCCTGGCGTTGGTCTTTTGTGAGCTGAGACCTGAGGCAGCCCTGACAACGTGTTTCCGTTAAGGAGCTTTTATGTTGGAAACGATTCCGAAAGCAACCACTGTCGGAATCTGCTAGCGACTGACGGAGCCATGTTTAAGGGGCTCCGTTACAGACAGAGGTTTGCAAGTTTGACCAAACTCTGAGGGACTACGATTTTACGCACAAGCAGCTCATCATCCCATCACAGCATTCCGACAGTCTCTGTGAGCAGCTTGTGCAGGAGAAGGCATCATGAGCAACCCAGCCGGAACCGGAGAAGCAGGAGCTGGAGCGGGTCCAAGCCTGGAAGAAAGGTACCGGGCGTTGGAGGTCCAGCTAGCGCTGCAGACGGCGAGGCTCGAGGAGAGGAGGGCTCAAGATGCAGAGAAGGGGAAAACCACCCCGAAAGGGGGCGAAAGACTGGGTGAGGCCCCTGATGGCAACGAATAATGACATCCTGAAGGACACGAGGAAGTTTTTTCGTGCCATGGATCTTATGTTTGCCAGCGATATTGAGCAGGGAGTGGTACGCAGACAGTTAATGGCGTGCAAACAGGGGAGCCGATCTGTTCGTGAGTACTGGACTGAGTTTACCATGTTGATCCATAAATTGGGGTGGGATCTATCGGCGGCACCCATTCAAATGCTCTTTGAAGAAGGGCTTTCTTCGGCGGTAAAGGATGAACTTTCCCGGGCGCCCAGGGTGGAGTCTATGGACCAGCTGACCAAATCAGCGCTGACCATAGGAGCGCGCCAAGAGGCGAGAGCCTTGGAGAGGCGGGAAGGGAAGGGGGAACGTTGGAGGGAGCTTCGCATTCCAGAGATTCCAGAGCCACTGTTCCCGCCGGGAGAGCCGATTGAAATTGGAACACCTATGGTGATGCAGATTGGAAATCACCGTGAAGTCATCAGCTTCAATGTCACCCACCTGTCGGACACGCCCATAGTGTTGGGCATGAGTTGGCTGGATAGGCACAGTCCGGCATTAGCGTGGTACCAGCGGCAATTGACCTTCTGCTCCTCCTACTGCGCAGAAAACTGCATCCAGCCCGGCCAGGGAGAGGAAGGGCAGGACGATGAACAGCAGCTGCAGCATGGTGCAGGCGGTGCCAAACAAGTACAAGGCATTTTTGGAGGTCTTCTGCGAGAAGGAAGCGGACAAGCTGCCTCCCCACCGGCCCTACGACTGCACGATTGACCTCCTGCCAGGGGCGACGCTGCCGACTGGGAAACTATATTCCATGTCTGAGGACGAATTGCAAGAACTCAGGGAGTTCATAGATCACAACTTGGAGCGGGGATTCATCCGAGAATCCAAAGCAGTGGGGGGCAGTCCCGTGTTTTTCGTGAAGAAGAAAGACACGCCCCAACGGAGACTCGTAGTTGATTACAGGATCATAAATTCCAGGACAAAGCCCACAGCATTCCCCATGCCCAAGATTGCTCGCGACGGTGAGGAAGGGACGGATCTTCACCAAATTGGATCTACGAGGGGCGTACAACCTTATACGCATGCGGGAGGGCGATGAGTGGAAGACGGCCATGTTTACGCCTCTAGGCACCTATGAGTATAGAGTTATGCCGTTTGGTCTCCAAAATGGCTCCCATTGTTTCCAAGCTTTCATGCAACACGTGTTAGCAGGCCTCCTCTACAAGAAGTGCGTATGCTTCCTAGACGACATCCTGATCTCGGAATCGCAGGAGGCTCACGAGAGAGACGTCAACGAGGTCCTGCAGAGACTGCAGGAGCACAGACTTTACGCCAAACTGGAGGAGTGCCAGTTCGATGTGACGGAGGTGGATTTCCTGGGCTACAAGCTGTCCGACAAGGGACTCGCCATGGACAGCGCCAAGGTCCGCTCGGTGTTGGACTGGAAGAGCCCGCGCAATCGGAAGGAGGTCCAGAAGTTCGTCGGCTTCGCCAACTTTTATCGCAAGTTCATCAAGGGGTTCGCGAATGAAACGGTGGCCATCACGGACACCCTCAGCTCCAAGATGAAGAAGTTCACCTGGACGGACCAGGCGGAACAGTCTTTTCGGAGATTCAAGCGTCTCTTTGCGTCCGAAGAGCAGCTGCTACACGTAAACCCCGGCAAACCGATGAGGGTTGAGACTGACGCACCAGACAGAGCGGTGGGGGCGGTCCTGTTGCAGCAAGATCCGCAAGGGAACTGGAGGCCCTGCGCATTCTACTCCAGGAAACTCAGCAAATCGGAGCAGAACTACACCATCTGGGACAGGGAGTTGCTGGCCATTCATGCAGCCTTCAAGGCGTGGCGGCACTTCCTCATCGGAGCCAGACACACTGTGCAGGTCCACACGGACCATAAGAACCTGGAGTACTGGCGCACGGCGCGGTTCCTGAACCAAAGACACATCTGCTGGGCGGAGTTCTTCGCGGATTTCGACTTCCGGATAGAATACATCCCGGGAGACAACAACGTCATGGCAGATGCACTATCCAGGAAACCGCACTATCTCGAGGAAGCGGCACCGGTGGCAGCCAAGCACATTTTCGCACTGACAGCGTGGGCATGCGCTTCAGCCACCGTGGACCTGGACGCAGTGCCTCGCGCGCGGCAGACGGATGCCTTCGCACAATCCAAGATGGAGGAGGTGCGAAGAGGCACAGCGAAGGACGATGAGTTCCAGATACGCGACGGACTGCTCACCCGCAAAGGGGCGCTCTACGTGCCGGGAGACGACCTCCGAGCGAAAGTCCTGCAGCAGTTGCATGACGCGCCCAGTGCTGGGCACTTCGGCAAGGACAAGATGGCGGAATTGGTGGCCAGGGACTTTTGGTGGCCCCAGATGAGGGGAGAAGTCGCGGATTACGTCTCTAGGTGTGACACATGCCAAAGGGCCAAGCCAGTGCACAGGAAGCCGGCGGGACTGCTGGAACCGCTACAGACGCCGCTCGAACCGTGGGAGAAAGTGGCACTGGACTTTGTCACAGATCTGCCCAGCTCGCGAGGCAAAACGGCGGTACTCGTGGTCGTATACCTGTTCATCAAGATGGCGCACTTCATTCCTTGCGCGAAGGTGGCCACAGTGGAACAGACCGCCAAGCTGTTCATAGACCACGTGTTCAGAGTTCACGGTTTGCCACGGTCCATCCTGTCCGACCGGGGCCGCCAATTCATCTCGAGCTTCTGGCAGAAGCTGCTGGGCATCCTGAACGTCAAGATCAACTTGGCGTCGGCACGACACCCGCAGACCAACGGACAAGCGGAGAGGGTCAACGCAGCAGTACCTGAGATGCTACGCGAATCAACAGCCCTCGACCTGGGTGCACTACCTACCGCTGGCCGAGTTTGCCTACAACAACACGAAGCACGGGTCTACAGGGGTGGCACCGTTCTTCGCCAACAATGGGCGGCATCCCAGAACCTTCCCGGGGTTAGAGACGAAGGGGGAGGGGGAGCCACCGAAGGAGGCGCCGATGGTCAGGGTGAGGGGGGTCCCAGGGGGGACACACCAGAGACAGGGGGCCAGCAGGGACTCCCAAAGCAGCAGCTGGAGATCAGGACCAGCTTCCCCACCAGAGCAGAGTGGGGGGGGGGGAAGAGTCCCAGGTGTCACGTCCAGCTAGCCACCCCGAAGGGGGAAGCAGTGACAGGAGCAGTGAAACGGTCAGGAGAAAGGTTACCGGCTGGGCGCGCGCACCAAGTTCAAATGTACAGGTGCGCGGGACAGCAGAAAGCCCAGATCGGGAACCAGGTCCTAAAGCCCGCCGGAGGCAGGGGGAAGACTCAGGGGATTCAGCGTCAGAAGAGTCTAGGAAGTGCGAAACCCCAGCTGACAGGCGGACCCAGAGGAGGAAAGAGCAAAGGAAGAGGTGGAGCAAGGCTAGAGTCTTAAACTGGTGTCTGGGGGGAGGAGACTCAGACGGAGCTTCGGCGGTCTAGAGTCTCAGACGTAGAGCTGCACGCTGCTGATGTGAAAGGGAAACTGAACTTCAATAAAGACTTTTGTATATAACCACGAACTGGCGTTGGTCCTTTGTGAGCTGGGACCTCGGGCAGCTCTGACAGTAAGCTCCGTCTCACAATTTTATTTTATTTTTGCGAGCTCACGAAGATAGGTAACGATGACTACGGAGGAGAAGGTGGCAGCACTGCAAGAAGCAGTCACGAGGCTTTACGCAGAAGTAGAAACATCCAGAAAGAGAGAAGAGGAAGCAGAAGCGCGCTGCCGAGATCTGCAAACCAGGTGGGAACCTTTGGGCAAAGAGGGGCTGCCGGGACCCAAGCCGGAGGGAGTTGGCCTCGGGAAACGGGGGGGGGGGGGCAGCATCGTAGCCCATTTCGACGGGAACCTGGAGCAGTATCCTAACTTCAGAGCAGACATAGTTTTCGCGCTCAATTTGCTTCGGAAAGACTTTAGAGATGAGGAGGAGAAAATGGGCTTCATAATAACTCATCTGCATAGGGAAACTAAATCGTGGCTGCGCAATTTATGGCGCGAAGATGATCCCGCCCTCCATGATTCAAAAGCTTTTATCGCGGCTATGGACTCTTGTTTTGAATCAACGGTTGATGTGGATGTGGCCAGGAGGGAAATGCACGGGTTGAAGCAAGGCAAAGCCACTGTGAGACAATATCACTCCCGCTTTTTTGCATTAGTTAATGTGCTGGGCTGGGAGAAGGACTCAGCTGCCGTGAGGGATCTGTTCTGGGAGGGGCTAAATGGAGCCGTGAAAGATGAGCTGGCAACGGGGGACAGGCCCAACAGTACCACAGAAGTCGTCCAGCGAGCGCTGGCGATGGGGGTGCGCCTGGAGGAACGCCCGTGGAGCAGGGATGACGGACGGATGGCACGCACGCCAGCCAGAACAACTCCCTTCCTGCCCAGAGAGACAGGACGCGCGCAATCCACGCCTCCACTGGGGGGGGGGAGAAGAGCCGATGGAGATAGGTGGTGCTAGGGCTCAGACAGCGACCAGAGCCCAAACACCAGGAGCAGTCAAGACGAAGGCTCCTAGAGGGAACAGGAAGTGCTATATCTGCGACTGTGCACAGCACATGGCCAAAGAGTGTCCCCAGAGGATCCAGAAGCACACTGCAGCCTCAGCAACAGTAAAAGGAGCAGTTCAGCAGGGGGAACAGCTGCAGGGAAACGACGAAGCCTGGTTGGAGGCAGAGGCACTGGGACCCAGCCAGGCGAGTCAGTGAAGCAGTCCCCAGAGATTTTGCAGCCCACGGACCCCCTCCCACCCAAACCAGTGGTGCAACTCACCGCATCACTCCAGCTGCCAAATGGATTCACCCTGGAAGTCCCTATTACCATTGACTCTGGTAGTAATGTAGACTTTGTGGGGGTGGAGTTCATCAGGCAACATCACATAGCGCTCCTACCAGCCACGATGCCCCTGAACGTCGTCACGGTCGATGGCAGAGAGCTGCTGGGAGGGCAGGTGCTGCAGCAAACACTACCTATGGTGATGCAGATTGGAAATCACCGTGAAGTCATCAGCTTCAACGTCACCCACCTGTCGGACACGCCCATAGTGTTGGGCATGAGTTGGCTGGATAGGCACAGCCCGGCATTAGCGTGGTACCAGAGGCAATTGACCTTCTGCTCCTCCTACTGCGCAGAACACTGCATCCGGCCCAGCCAGGAAGCGGAGGGACAGGAGGAAGAACAGCAGCTGCACCTAGGCATGGTGCAGGCGGTGCCCGACAAGTACAAGGCATTTTTGGAGGTCTTCTGCGAGAAGGAAGCGGACAAGCTGCCTCCCCACCGGCCCTACGATTGCACGATTGACCTCCTACCGGGGGCGACGCTGCCGACTGGAAAACTGTATTCCATGTCTGAGGACGAACTGCAGGAGCTCAGGGAGTTCAAAGATCACAACTTGAAACGGGGATTCATCCGAGAATCCAAAGCAGTAGGGGGCAGTCCCGTGTTTTTCGTTAAGAAGAAGGACACGCCCCAACGCAGATTGCTAGTTGATTACAGGATCATAAATTCCAGGACAAAGCCCACAGCATTCCCCATGCCCAAGATTGACGACCTGCTCGCGACGGTGAGGAAGGGACGGATCTTCACCAAGTTGGATCTACGAGGGGCGTACAACCTTATACGCATGCAGGAGGGCGATGAGTGGAAGACGGCCATGTTTACGCCTCTAGGCACTTATGAATATAGAGTTATGCCATTTGGTCAGCAAAATGGCTCCCATTGTTTCCAAGCCTTCATGCACCACGTGTTAGCGGGCCTCCTCTACAAGAAGTGCGTATGCTTCCCAGACGACATCCTGATCTTTTCGGAATCGCAGGAGGCTCACGAGGGAGACGTCAAGGAGGTCCTGCAGAGACTACGGAAGCACAGACTTTACGCCAAACTGGAGAAGTGCCAGTTCGACGTGGCGGAGGTGGATTTCCTGGGCTACAAGCTGTTCATAGACCACGTGTTCAAAGTTCACGGCTTACCACGGTCCATCCTGTCCGACCGGGGGCGCCAATTCATCTCGAGCTTCTGGCAGAAGCTGCTGGGCATCCTGAACGTCAAGATCAACTTGGCGTCGGCACGACACCCGCAGACCAACGGACAAGCGGAGAGGGTCAACGCCATCATGCAGCAGTACCTGCGATGCTACGTGAATCAACAGCCCTCGACCTGGGTGGACTACCTGCCGTTGGCCGAGTTCGCCTACAACAACACGAAGCACGGGTCTACAGGGGTGACACCGTTCTTCGCCAACAATGGGCGGCATCCCAGAACCTTCCCGGGGTTAGAGACGAAGGGGGAGCACTTGGCAGCAGAGTTACAGGAGGTCCACGAGCAACTCCGCAGGACCTTGGAACTAGCAAAACACGCCTACAATGTGCAGGCAGACAGGCACAGGAGAGTCGGGGACGACATCCAGGTGGGGGATTGGGTCTGGTTAGCAGCCCAGGCAGTGCCGGCCAGAACATTAGCTAAGAAGAATCTCAAACACAAGCAGCTAGGGCCTTACCAAGTCGAGGTACAAATCAACCAAGTGGCCTTCCGGTTGACACTCCCGGAGGGCTCCAGAATGCACCCGGTATTTCATAGGTCAGTCCTCACACCCTACAAGGAACCCCACAGGTTTCAGGCGCCAGGGACCGCACCTCACCCACTCAGAAAGTCTACAATGGGGGAGGGGTCACCGAGGGCGGCGCCACTCAACGAGGTCACGGAGATTTTAGACTCGAGATGGGGGGAAGAGGGAGTTGAATATCTCCTCGCCAGGGAAGGCACCCCGGCCAGCTCCAACAGGTGGGTGCCGGACTATGCCTTGGAGGAGCACTACCTCAAAGACGAGTTCCATGCACCATTCCCGCACAGACCTATGCCGGCAGATTATTTTGACGACTGGCTTTTCACACCCACACTTTCAACCTGCACGTTCCAGGGGTTCTCATCCGCTGAGGAACCGGCGCCAGATACAAGCTCCCCGGAGGGATCGCTCTCGGGGTCTGCCACGGATCGCTCTTACTGGTGGGACACTCAACCAGAGGTGGGGTGGAGCAGGGAGCTGCTAAGAGGGCCCTGGCACGCAGCATCACCTGAGGTAACAGGGGGAGAGACGGACATGGACGTGTTGGGGGAGGACGTTGGGTTCGAACACGAACGCAGAGAGATGGAAGCAGAGGAGATCGACGTCGACGAGCCCATTACGGGCTGGCCGGATCCAACTGGTCGGCTGCACGACAGGGGGAAGGAACTGTATCCAGCACTCACCCCCACAGCAATGGAGCACCCGGAACCCACAAGAAGAGAGGGAGGGGGGAAGGGGGGGCTTCGAGGGGGGATGGATGTCAGGGGCTCAGGGACAGAGGCACAGGGGAGAGAGGAGATGGAGAGCGAAGGGGAAGGATCTGAGGGCAGCATAGGGGAGTATGACAGTGACCCGAGAGATTCCATGAGCTTCTCCAGCGAATCAGAAGATTCCCAGAAGGAGGCGCCGATGGTCAGGGCGAGGGGGGTCCCAGGGAGGACACACCAGAGACAGGGGCCAGCGGGGACTCCCAAAGCAACAGCTGGAGATCAGGACCAGCTTCCCCACCAGAGCAGAGTGGGGGGGGGGGGAAGAGTCCCAGGTGTCATGTCCAGCTAGCCACCCCGAAGGGGGAAGCAGTGACAGGAGCAGTGAAACGGTCAGGAGGAAGGTTACCGGCTGGGCGCGCGCGCCAAGTTCAAATGTACAGGCGCACGGGACAGCAGAAAGCCCAGATCGGGAACCAGGTCCTAAAGCCCGCCGGAGGCAGGGGGAAGACTCAGGGGATTCAGCGTCAGAAGAGTCTAGAAAGGGAGAAAACCCAGCTGACAGGCGGACCCAGCGGAGGAAACCGCAAAGGAAGAGGTGGAACAAGGCTAGGGTCTTAAACTGGTGTATTGGGGGAGGAGACTCAGACGGAGCTTCGGCGGTCTAGAGTCTCAGACGTAGAGCTGCACGCTGCTGATGTGAAAGGGAAACTGAACTTCAATAAAGACTTCTGTATATAACAACGGACTGGCGTTGGTCCTTTGTGAGCTGGGACCTCGGGCAGCTCTGACAGGTGCGAAAATGTGTTTGGCCGCCACCGGTGCCGCTTCCTCGAGATACTGCGGTTTCCTGGATAGTGCATCCGCCATGATGTTGTTGTCTCCCGGGATGTATTCTATCCTGAAGTCGAAATCCGCGAAGAACTCCGCCCAGCGGATATGTCTCTGGTTCAGGAACCGCGCCGTGCGCCAGTACTCCAGGTTCTTATGGTCCGTGTGGACCTGCACTGTGTGTCTGGCTCCGATGAGGAAGTGCCGCCATGCCTTGAAGGCTGCATGAATGGCCAGCAACTCCCTGTCCCAGATGGTGTAGTTCTGTTCCGACTTGCTGAGTTTCCGGGAGTAGAACGCGCAGGGCCTCCAGTTCCCTTGCGGATCTTGCTGCAACAAGACCGCCCCCACCGCTCTGTCTGATGCGTCAGTCTCAACCCTCATTGGTTTGCTGGGGTTTACGTGTAGCAGCTGTTCTTCGGACGCGAAGAGACGCTTGAGTCTCCGAAAAGACTGTTCCGCCTGGTCCGTCCAGGTGAACTTCTTCTTCTTGGAGCTGAGGGTGTCCGTGATGGCTGCCGTCTCCTTCGCGAACCCCTTGATGAACTTGCGGTAAAAGTTGGCGAAGCCGACGAACTTCTGGACCTCCTTCCGGCTGCGCGGGCTTTTCCAGTCCAACACAGAGCGGACCTTGGCGCTGTCCATGGCGAGTCCCTTGTCGTACAGCTTGTAGCCCAGGAAATCCACCTCCGTCACATCGAACTGGCACTTCTCCAGTTTGGCGTAAAGTCTGTGCTCCCTCAGTCTCTGCAGGACCTCCTTGACGTCTCCCTTGTGAGCCTCCTGCGATTCCGAGAAGATCAGGATGTCGTCTAGGAAGCATACGCACTTCTTGTAGAGGAGGCCCGCTAACACGTGGTGCATGAAGGCTTGGAAACAATGGGAGTCATTTTGCTGACCAAACGGCATAACTCTATATTCATAGGTGCCTAGAGGTGTAAACATGGCCGTCTTCCACTCATCGCCCTCCCACATGCGTATAAGGTTGTATGCCCCTCGTAGATCCAACTTGGTGAAGATCCGTCCCTTCCTCACCGTCGCGAGCAGGTCGTCAATCTTGGGCATGGGGAATGCTGTGGGCTTTGTCCTGGAATTTATGATCCTGTAATCAACTAGCAATCTGCGTTGGGGCGTGTCCTTCTTCTTAACGAAAAACACGGGACTGCCCCCTACTGCTTTGGATTCTCGGATGAATCCCCGTTTCAAGTTGTGATCTTTGAACTCCCTGAGCTCCTGCAGTTCGTCCTCAGACATGGAATACAGTTTTCCAGTCGGCAGCGTCGCCCCCGGCAGGAGGTCAATCGTGCAGTCGTAGGGCCGGTGGGGAGGCAGCTTGTCCGCTTCCTTCTCACAGAAGACCTCCAAAAACATCTTGTACTTGTTGGGCACCGCCTGCACCATGCCTAGGTGTAGCTGCTGTTCATCTTCTTGTCCCTCCTCTTCCTGGCCGGTTCGGATGCAGTGTTCTGCGCAGTAGGAGGAGCAGAAGGTCAATTGCCGCTGGTACCACGCTAATGCCGGGCTGTGCCTATCCAGCCAACTCATGCCCAACACTATGGGCGTGTCCGACAGGTGGGTGACGTTGAAGCTGATGACTTCGCGGTGATTTCCCATTTGCATCACCATAGGTGGTGTTTGCTGTACCACCTGTCCACCCAGCAGCTTCCTGCCATCGACCGTGACGACGTTTAGGGGCATCATAGCTGGTAGGAGCGCTATGCGATGTCGCTTGATGAAGTCCACCCCTACAAAGTCTGCATTACTACCAGAGTCAATGGTAATAGGAACTTCCAGGGTGAATCCATTTGGCAGCTGGAGTGATGCGGTGAGTTGCACCACTGGTTTGGGTGGGAGGGGGTCCGTGGGCTGCAAAATCTCTGGGGACTGCTTCACTGACTTGCCTGGCTGGGCCCCAGTGCCTCTGCTTCCAACCAGGCTTCATCATTTCCCTGTGGCTGTTCCCCCTGCTGAACTGCTCCCCTTACTGTTGCTGAGGCTGCAGTGTGCTTCTGGATCCTCTGGGGACACTCTTTGGCCATGTGCTGTGCACTGTCGCAGATATAACACTTCCTGTTCCCTCTAGGAGCCTTCGTCTTGACTGCTCCTGGTGTTTGGGCTCTGGTCGCTGTCTGAGCCCTAGCACCACCTATCTCCATCGGCTCTTCTCCCCCCCCCCCAGTGGAGGCGTGGATTGCGCGCGCCCTGTATATCGGGGTAGGAAGGGAGTTGTTCTGGCTGGTGTGCGTGCCATACGTCCCTCATCCCTGCTCCAAGGGCGTTCTTCCAGGCGCCCCCCTACTGCCAGCGCTCTCTGGACGACTTCTGTGGTGCTGTTGGATCTCTCCCCCCTCGCCAGCACATCTTTCACGGCCCCATTCAGCCCCTCCCAGAACAGATCCCTTACGGCAGCGGAGTCCTTCTCCCAGCCCAGCACATTAACTAATGCAAAAAAGCGGGAGTGATATTGTCTCACCATGGCTTTGCCCTGCTTCAGCCCATGCATTTCCCTCCTGGCCACATCCACATCAACCGTTGATTTAAAACAAGAGTCCATAGCCGCGATAAAAGCTTTTGAATCATGGAGGGCGGGATCATCTTCGTGCCCACTTTCTCCTCCTCATCTCTAAAGTCTTTCCGAAGCAAATTGAGCGCGAAAACTATGTCTGCTCTGAAGTTGGGATACTGCTGCAGGTTCCCGTCGAAATGGGCTACGATGCTGCCCCCCCCCCCCGTTTCCCGAGGCCAACTCCCTCCGGCTTGGGTCCTGGCAGCCCCTCTTTGCCCAAACGTTCCCACCTGGTTTGCAGATCTCGGCAGCGCGCTTCTGCTTCCTCTTCTCTCTGTCTGGAGGTTGCTACTTCTGCGTAAAGCCTCGTGACTGCTTCTTGCAGTGCCGTCACCTTCTCCTCAGTAGTCATCTTTGCCTATCTTCGTGAGCTCGCAAAAAAAATTTTTTTTGTCGAGACGGAGCTTACTGTCAGAGCTGCCCGAGGTCCCAGCTCACAAAGGACCAACGCCAGTTCGTTGTTATATACAAAAGTCTTTATTGAAGTTCAGTTTGTCTTTCACATCAGCAGCGTGCAGCTCTACGTCTGAAACTCTAGACGGCCGAAGCTCCGTCTGAGTCTCCTCCCCCCAGACACCAGTTTAAGACTCTAGCCTTGCTCCACCTCTTCCTCTGCTCTTTCCTCCTCGGGGTCCGCCTGTCAGCTGGGGTCTCGCCCTTCCTAGACTCTTCTGACGCTGAGTCCCCTGAGTCTTCCCCCTAGCTGGACTTTACCTCCCCTCCGTTCCCCCACTCTCCGATAGAGGCATGGTCAGTCTCGACTCATCTTCTCTCCCTGCTGGGGGAGAGGCTGGCCCTGACACCTGGGACTCTTCCCCCCCACTACGTTCTGGTGGGGAAGCTGGCCCTCATCTCCAGCTGCTGCTTTGGGAGTCCCCGCTGGCCCCCCTTGCCCTGACCATCAGCGCCTCCTTCTGGGAATCTTCTGATTCACTGGAGAAGCTCATGGAATCTCTCGGGTCACTGCCATACTCCCCTACGCTGCTCTCCGATTCTTCCCCTTCGCTCTCCATCTCCTCTCTCCCCTGTGCCTCTGTCCCTGATCCCCTGACAAGACCGCTTTCCTGAGCCCCTGACACCATCTTTTCGCTTCTATATGCGTAGAAAGAAGACGAATAAGCTTTGATTGGACTTTTTTCAATTCGCATGGTGTTATTTGGGTGTGCGCCAGAATCACACCAAAACCAAAGCAAAAAGGTGTTTTGGGTTCCTTCTACATAAAAAGAAGATGATAAAGCTGTGATTGGGCTTATTTCAAATTGGTGTTTTTGGGGTTAGAATGCACATTCAACCAAAAATCGCAGAGTGACATCTTTGTTATCAGCCCAAATCAAGCAAAGTTGTCTTGGTTCCATCTCAATAGAAAAAGGATGATTAAGCTTCGAATAAGCTCTTTCGGTGTTCATTCACCCACGCAAAGCGGTGTATTACACGCAAAACGGTGTAATAAGCTCAAACAGGTTGTTTGGGCTTCAAAGTACATAGAAAGAATAATCTTGGATTGCACTTATTTCAAGTTGTGTTTTTTGATGTTTATGCACATTGACGCAGAAATCGCAAAGTGTGTGCAATGAGACCAAAATAACACAACACAATCTTTTCGCTTCTATAACCGTAGAAAGAAGCTTCGATTGGACTTTTTTCAATTCGCATGGTGTTATTTGGGTGTGCGCCAGAATCACTCCAAAACCAAAGCAAAAAGGTGTTTTGGGTTCCTTCTACATAAAAAGAAGATGATAAAGCTGTGATTGGGCTTATTTCAAATTGGTGTTTTTGGGGTTAGAATGCACATTCACCCAAAAATCGCAGAGTGACATGTTTGTTACCAGCGGAAATCAAGCATAGGTGTTTTGGTTCCATCGCAAAGGACGAATAAGCTTCAAATGCTCTTTCGGTGTTCATTCACCCACAAATAGCAAAGCGGTGTAATAAGACTAAACAAAGCCAGACAGGTTGTTTTGGTTTCGAACTACATAGAAAAAAGAATCTTGGATTGCACTTACTTCATGTCGTGTTCTTTGCTGTTAATGCACATTGACGCAGAAATTGCAAAGTGTGTGCAATGAGACCAAAATAACACAACACCATCTTTTTGCTTCCATATGCATAGAAAGAAGACGAATAAGCTTTGATTGGGCTTTTTTCAATTCGCATGGTTTTATTTGGGTGTGCGCCAGAATCACACCAAAACCAAAGCAAAAAGGTGTTTTGGGTTCCATCTACATAAAAAGAAGATAATAAAGCTCTGATTGGGCTTATTTCAAGTTGGTGTTTTTGGGGTTAGAATGCACATTCACCCAAAAATCGCAGAGTGACATGTTTGTTACCAGCCCAAATCAAGCATAGGTAAACATATGGTAACATCTCAATAAAAAAAGGACGAATAAGCTTCGATTGCCATTTCGGTGTTCATTCACCCACAAATAGCAAAGTGAAGTGTACTAAGCCTAAGCAAAGCCAATCAGGTTGTTTTGGTTTCCAACTAAGTAGAAAGAAGAATCTTGGATTGCACTTATTTCACATTGACGCAGAAATCGCAAAGTGTGTGCAATGAGACCAAAATAATACAACACCATCTTTTCGCTTCTATATGCGTAGAAAGAAGACGAATAAGCTTTGATTGGACTTTTTTCAATTCGCATGGTGTTATTTGGGTGTGCTCCAGAATCACCCCAAAGGAAAGCAAAAAGATCTTTTGGGTTCCATCTACATAAAAAGAAGATGATAAAACTCTGATTGTGCTTATTTCAAATTGGTGTTTTGGGGGTTAGAATGTACATTCAACCAAAAATCGCAGAGTGACATGTTTGTTATCAGCCCAAATCAAGCAAAGGTGTTCCATCTCACTAGAAAAAGGATGAATAAGCTTCAATTTCTCTTTCGGTGTTCATTCACCCACAAATAGCAAAGCGGTGTAATAAGACTAAACAAAGCCAAACAGGTTGTTTTGGTTTCGAGCTACATAGATAAATGAATCTTGGATTGTGCTTACGTCATGTCATGTTCTTTGCGTGTTGAGTCCCACAATGCCACCCCCCAAAAAATTCACACTTCACACATCAATTTTTGTTTAAGGTTTTGGGCATAATTTTGGCCACAACTTTATTCAAAATACAAAAAATGTGAGTGGTTGCTTAGGCATTGGTTATGACTATCTGTCCATGCCCAGGGACAGAGCTGACTTCCGGATTCCAGCGGAAGCCAGCGTGGGAAACAAGTATTGGGTGAGAAAATGAAGCTGGATATCAGTCCCTCACTTCTCACCCTTATGTTCCTGTGGGGCTTGCGCGGCCCAAGTCCGATGCCAGGGACAAGGATGAAAAGAATGGCAAGCCCCTGGATTCCTTTAACGGAATTCCCTTTCCGCATCATTTGGAGGGATAGGCACTTACCCCTCCAAGCACCAATTTAACCAATGCCTAACCGCCAACCTTACAAGTTGTGACGATTTGCTACACAGTAGGCAAAAACCAAATGGCACCAGCCAATCAGCCAAATGGCAAAATTCCTACCAGGCCCCCGCTCCAAGGCGGACGACCCCATGACAGGCATAGCAAGGTCAAGCGGTCAAGAAAAAACCACCCTATTAAAGGGAGGGAGGGCGGGTGATCCGGTGCAAAACGGCCAAGAGGACGTCCAACGTCTGGCCCCTGTATTTAAAGACTCTGACCCTTCCTCCAAATTGGCAACAATCAAAACTCCCCAGCAACCCAGTTTTAACCACTTAAAGGCTTGGGTTCCTCACCAAATCTGCCCAGTAACGGCAGGGTGGCTTGTTCCCCCAACAGCAACACGTGCTCTCTGTTAGGGAGAACACGCTTTGCGTGTTGAGTCCCACAATGCCACCCCCAAAAAAATTCACTTCACGCATCAATTTTTGTTTAAGGTTTTTGGCATAATTTTGGCCACAACTTTATTCAAAATACAAAAAATGTGAGTGGTTGCTTAGGCATTGGTTATGACTATCTGTCCATGCCCAGGGACAGAGCTGACTTCCGGATTCCAGCGGAAGCCAGCGTGGGAAACAAGTATTGGGTGAGAAAATGAAGCTGGGTATCAGTCCCTCACTTCTCACCCTCATGTTCCTGTGGGGCTTGCACGGCCCAAGTCCGATGCCAGGGACAAGGATGAAAAGAATGGCAAGCCCCTGGATTCCTTTAACGGAATTCCCTTTCCGCATCATTTGGAGGGATAGGCACTTACCCCTCCAAGCACCAATTTAACCAATGCCTAACCGCCATGGAGCCCACAGCTCACCGCCAAACCACTCACAGACCCAACCAAGCCCTCAGCTTGGCCACCACTGCACCCAGCCAAGGCTCATTCCCTGAGGCAGAAAGATGCGCGCCATCAGCTCTGAAAAAGGATGCAGCCTGAAAAAGAATCTCAGGATGGGAAATCACATCTCCACCCAGCTCAAAAATCTTTTTAGACACAGCAGAATTGATGCGCTTCCTGGCCCTTTCAGTGGCAGCTGGGCAACGACTACCCTTCCAAACACGTCGTTGCAAAAGCTTTGACCAAAATATTTTTGCTGTTGGCACCACTGCCCGCAGCTTCTCCAGGTCACCCAAAATTGCAGCACGTAGTGAAAAAACAGTCCATGGAAACCAGGTCGTTCTCACCCAGCTGCACCCCAACAGCAGTGGGTGGCCCTTCCAGCAGCACCTGCCTCCAAATCAGCGGCAGGAATTCTGGCCGGCGCATTCCCCGTCTGGACAGCCAAGGCAACTGCACATGTGGAGGAAGGCTGAGACGCGGTCCCAAACCGGACTGCCGTGCACTGATGCCAGCCCAATGCATGATGCTGTGCCCCACCATCCAGATGCGGACAGCTGCTAAACCTAAGATAAAACAAGCAAAAATTGTAAGACACCAATAATGTTAACGAACATAACCTTTGAATGCATTCGATTTCCAATGACCTGTATTTTAATTCCACTGCCTTATTAACACATTTTCCGGCCTTCTTGGTGGTAGTTTGTCTAGGCATTGGTTCCCAACTAGCTGCACCTGACCTCAGCAGGGCAGCACTGACGAATGGGCCCCACCATATCGTCAGTACCAGCAAACATTGTGGGGGAGCAATGTATCCCAAGGTAATCGCATCCCGCCAGGTGTCGTTCCCCATAGGGGAAAGATGCACCCCATCTGCCCTAAAGAGAGCAACAGCCTTGAAGAAAAATAGCATGGTGCAATATTACAGAACCACCTAAAGCAAGGACCTATTTTATTTTATTTTATTTGTTATTTTATTTTATTTTATTTACTTTATTTATTTATTTTATTCTATTGTCCACCGCCTTATTAACATGCTTTTTGGCCTGCTCGGTGGTAGTTTGTCTAGGCATTGGTTCCCGACTAGCTGCACCTGACCACAGCAGGGCAGCACTGACGAATGGGCCCCACCATATCGTCAGTACAAATAAATAGCGTGGGGGAGCAATGAACCAGGATCAGACTCAAGCTGATCCCCAAATGCTCCCAGGGACTCTTGCATGGCCCTACCCCTCGAAAGGGGTCGACAAAAGCATGGTGAATCCTTGGATTCCCTTAATGGAATATCTTTGCGCATTGGAGGGGACAGGTGCTCCAACCCCCCCTCCAGACCACCTTGAACCAATGCCTTAAATTATTTGAGTCCAGGGAGAGTTGCCATCAACTCAATCCAAGCCCTCTTGCATGCAGGAATGCAAACTTATGCTGGAGGAAGACAGCAAACATTCTCGCCCAGCTGTACCACCAGCACTGCGGGAGGACCTGCACAGGTCACACTCGACCGCACCTGTCAGGGCTGCCTCAGGTCTCAGCTCACAAAAGACCAACGCCAAGCTCTTCTTATATACAAGGATGTTTATTGCAGTTCATTATTGGTTCCACAACCGAGGCGTGCAGCCCCGTGTCTCTTTCTCCTAGACATTAGAAGTCCCCTCTGAATTGGTCCCTCCCCTACACCAGTTTAATAAGCTAACGCTGCTCCACCTCTTTCTCTCTTTCCTTTTCCGCAGGGTCTTTCTGCCCGTCGGGGTTCCTCCCCTCCTGCTTTCTCCGGAAGCGGAGTCTCCAGACTGCTCCTGCCCCCTCCTGCGGGCTTTGGGTCCTAGCCCCTCCTCTTCCGGGCTCCCTGTTCTCCCGCGCTCCTCCTCATTTGAACTTGGCGTGCGCGCCCAACTTCTGACCTTCCTTTTGACAGTTATGCTACTCCCCTCACTGCCTTCCTCCCCTTCCGGGAGAACGGCTTGCTCTGATCCCTCCCCTTTCTCTGTCGCCGGAGCTGCTCCCTCTGACACACTGGAACCTCCCCCTCCCTCGCTGCGCTCTGGTGGGGAGGCTGGCCCTGATTCCCAGCTGCCGCTTTGGGGTCCCCTGCTGGCCCCCCGCTCCTGACACTTTCCCCCTGGGGCTCCCCTTGCCCTTACCACAGGCGCCCCTTTCTGGGAATCCTCTGATTCGCTGGAGAGACTCATGGAATCCCCTGCGTCATTGCTATCCTCTTCCTCGCTCTCCTGGGATTCCTCTCCATCGCTCTCCATTTCCTGCCTTCCCTGTGCCTCTGTCCCTGTACCCCTGACAGCACCAAAGGAAGGATCTCCTCCCAAAGCATTCCCCATCTGGGCATCCAGTATATGTTCTCATGGGCAGGAAGACTGAGATGGCGCCCCAGTCCAAACTCGTCAACATGCTTGCCAGCCTAGTGTACAATGCTGTGGCCCAAATGTGCACAGCTGCTCCTATGAAAAAAGGAAATAACAGACAAGCATCAGCACAGACATCGTTGTGACACTTCCTGATATAACCCTTGTCAGCGTCAGACTTCCAATGACCCGTATTCACAATCCTGTCTACTGACAGGCCCCCAGTGTGCAGCCTTTGCAGCAGTACCTAATTGTAAGGAATGAGGCGTGTTCAGCGGTAAGCAAGCCGCAGGCCGTAATAACTGGTGCACGACGTAAGCACATTGATGCCTGGCTAACGGGAACCCATTTTCATGCACTAGGAGTGGGCCAGCCCCCAGGGAATGAAAAGCCAAATATTCTGTTATCCGTAACCGGGCAAGGGCCCTCCTCACCTGTGGCGGGAAGCCTGATTGTGGCACTCCTGCCCACTAAGTCTGTTTTAGAGTTCCCAACTCTAATGACAAGCTCCAAAGGATAAGGAAAAGTCCTGAAGCAATAAGCCTCCAGACTCAGCCCCGTGCTGGCTCCAACAACCATTTTCCCAACCCTCAGTGCGAAAATGCAATGGACTACTGAAAGGAGTCTCGCCTTGATCTTTAACCAGCAGACAAGTTTTAACTTGTTGCAGATACTGCATAGGTAAAAATTGACCGACTTCCTGCCCACTGTCCTATGAGGTTGGAGCCTATTCCAACCTTCCAAGGCCCTGCGCACTACAAACTTTATACAAGGGTCTCTGAAAAATAAAGCTTCAGTGTAACAGACATTGCAGCGGACTTAGTTCTGATAGTTATAACCGCATGCCCAATCTGCAGCAGATGGACCAAATACTGCGAATCTGCTCAGAGGATGGGGGCCAGTTCATCTGAATGGCCGAGGACTGCCAGCTTAAGGCTAAGAAATCCATCCAGGCCTTCCCATAAGAGCTAAAAGCAGAAGGGGAAATGGAAGCTGCTGCTCTCTGTAATTACTAATTGTTGTCAAAATGCCACAGGTGGTCTGGAAAAGTCTGGCAATAGCTGAGTCTGGAGCCCAGGATCTGAAGCGCTTCATCTGAAAATGGGATAGAGTGTCAGCGACATCATAGAGGATCCTGTAATTTGGAGAGTAGAAATCACAATATTAAACCTTAAGCGGCGCAGCTCGAAAGCATGAACGGAGGGGCGGAGACTGTGCTAGAGCATGAGGACTGTTTTGCCAAGACACTCACCACTACCTGGTTATGAGACCAAAAGCAGATCCGATGGTCACTGAACTCCTCGGGCCACATGCGAACTGCTACTACAATGGGGAAAACTCAAGAAAAGTTATGTCACATGATTGCCTCACCACACCGGGCTTGAGGCCATAGCTTTGCACACCAGCAGCCCTTGAAATAAAAACCAAAGGGCAAAGATCCAGCAGCACCAGCATGAACCTGAAAATCCCTGTGCGGGTTCAAGGTATCCTGCCATGGCGAACTACTATTGCATACATTCAGGAATTGCTACCATGGCCTGATATCTGCCTTCACCACACTTGGTAGGCGTACACAAAGGTAAGGGGACCTCAGGCCGCAGGCAGCCTGGCCTAGTGGGAAGATTAGTTAAGTGACCCAGCAAGATCGGATCTGATGAAGCATCACTTGCTACAGAAGAAGTATTACAAAATAACTTCCTTCAAGGCAGACAGCTTCTCCATATGCAAGTGGTATGTTTTAGCAACGATATCCAACTGGATCCCTAAATAAAATGGGAATATGGGCAAAAGGTATTGAGCTATTGCTTGCCAGCTTCCAGCCCCCGCTTGGGCAGGGGGCATCTTGTGCTGCCATGATGATATGTAAATTTACAGGGCCGACGCTGGCCAGAACCCTTAAAGAAGTCCCGACAAAGCTGCCGCCGAGCCAGCTTCCTTTTCAGACACACACTCTGTGCAATGCAAAAACATACTCCATGCAGTGCACACACTCCATGCAATGCAACTACACACTCTGTGCAATGCACACACAAACCCTCCGTGCAATGCAACTACACACTCCGTGCAATGCAAAACACACTCCCTGCAATGCACACACACTCCCTGCAATGCACCTACACTCCATGCAATGCAACTAAACACTCTGTGCAATGCAAAACACACTCCCTGCAATGCACACACTCCGTGCAATGCACCAACACTCCATGCAATGCACCGACACTCCGTGCAATGCAACTACACACTCCGTGCAATGCACACACACTCCGAGCAATGCAAAAAACACACTCTGTGCAATGCAACTACACCCTCCATGCAATGCACACACACACTCCGTGCAATGCAACTACACACTCTGTGCAATGCACACACAAACCCTCCGTGCAATGCAACTACACACTCCCTGCAATGCACACACACTCCCTGCAATGCAACTACACTCCATGCAATGCAACTAAACACTCCGTGCAATGCAAAACACACTCCCTGCAATGCACACACTCCGTGCAATGCACCTACACTCCGTGCAATGCAACTACACACTCCGTGCAATGCAACTACACACTCCGTGCAATGCAAAACACACTCCCTGCAATGCACACACACTCCCTGCAATGCAACTACACTCCATGCAATGCAACTACACACTCCGTGCAATGCAAAACACACTCCCTGCAATGCACACACATTCCCTGCAATGCAATGCAACTACACTACATGCAATGCAACTACACACTCCCTGCAATGCACACACTCCGTGCAATGCAACAACACTCCATGCAGTGCACACACTCCATGCAATGCAACTACACACTCTGTGCAATGCAAAACACACTCCCTGCAATGCACACACACTCCCTGCAATGCAATGCAACTACACTCCCTGCAATGCAACTACACACTCCCTGCAATGCACACACTCTGTGCAATGCAAAAACATACTCCATGCAGTGCACACACTCCATGCAATGCAACTACACACTCTGTGCAATGCACACACAAACCCTCCGTGCAATGCAACTACACACTCCGTGCAATGCAAAACACACTCCCTGCAATGCACACACACTCCCTGCAATGCAACTACACTCCATGCAATGCAACTAAACACTCTGTGCAATGCAAAACACACTCCCTGCAATGCACACACTCCGTGCAATGCACCAACACTCCATGCAATGCACCGACACTCCGTGCAATGCAACTACACACTCCGTGCAATGCACACACACTCCGAGCAATGCAAAAAACACACTCTGTGCAATGCAACTACACCCTCCATGCAATGCACACACACACTCCGTGCAATGCAAAAAACACACTCTGTGCAATGCAACTACACCCTCCATGCAATGCACACACACACTCCATGCAATGCACACACACACTCCGTGCAATGCAACTACACACTCCGTGCAATGCAAAACACACTCCCTGCAATGCACACACACTCCGTGCAATGCACCAACACTCCGTGCAATGCAACTACACACTCCGTGCACTGCACACACCATCCTTTCAATGCAACTACACACTCCGTGCAATGCACACACACTCCGTGCAATGCAAAAAACACACTCTGTGCAATGCAACTACATACTCCGTGCAATGCACACACACACACCTTCCGTGCAATACAACCACACCTTCCGTACAATGCAACAACACACTCCGTGCAATGCAACTACACCCTCCATGCAATGCACACACACCCTCCATGCAATGCACACAACGCTCCGTGCAATGCAACTGCAAATCTCTCATGCAATGCAATGCAATTGCAGCCCATGCAGCGCCGTGCCCTGCAACGCACAGAGCAAACTGCAATGCGGGCACGCAAAGGTGCTTTCTCCCACTTGCATATTGCAAACGTGGCGCCCGTTACATCCCTCGCAGTGAGGTAATCACCAAAAGGACTTAAGTGTCCAGGTAGAGCAATGGGGGAGCATGCAGCTGTCCCATACAGGGACCAATCCTGCAGCCCAGGCATTACCAGCACTATGCGCTGACCCAGTGAAACCAATGCTTTATGGACCACATGGGGACACTATTCAGGCCGGAAACGCTTCCAGGCCATCGAATTCCAGGGCAAAGCCCTAGGATCACCTGCTAGGCCAGGCATAAATGTTTCCAGTGAAATAGCAGAGTTGAGGTAGCCCACCGCTTGTCCAGGTACCCCTGCTTGCCCTTTTAGAGGGAAGCACCCCTTCAAGAAACCCAAAGTTCTTTTATCACAAATGGGCCGAACTGCCCAGCAACAGAATAGCCCAAAAGGAGCAGTTTGTTTTGTTATAACAATGGCTAAGAGGGGGATATGAACCCTGTCTCCCAGGTCCTAGTCCTACACTTTAGCCACTAAGCTGAGGCATCCAATCATAGCCTGCATTTTTATCTAAAGGGAGATGGGAAAGGTTTCTCTCAATATTTTCTGTGCTTTGTATTCTGTACCTAAGAAAGGTTGCTCTCAAATACTATCTGCAGTAAATTCCTGTGCTAATCCTGTGCTAATCTTACTTCTGCAAATTTTGGCCAGACAGTTAGCACACCGCCAGTGACTGTTTGCTAAATTTGGCTGGCAGGACAAAAGTCCATTTCCTGCCTTGCTGGCTAGCAGAAGCTGCTACTGTAAGCAATAACCAACCAGACCTGCTGCTAAAGAGGCCCCCTTTTCCTGTCTTATGCTTACTAATGCAAGAATGAGAAAAGACACGTGTATGAAGGAGAGGGGAGGGAGTGCTTGGTTAGCAGAAAGACAGGAATGTTTAGCAAGCAATAAAATGTGTTTAGCAAGCAATATGGATGTTCCATATAGGGGAATAAGTTGAACATTTGCTAGCCGATTGGGGAAGTCTGGGGAAGGTGTGGGAGGGGGAAGAGTGTTCAGAAAAGTATAAGAAAGTCTGCTGAAGTGTCTTGCTCTACAGCCAGTGTATTTTCAGGAGCGATCCAGCTGGTTGTCTCTGTGTACAGAATGTCTCTGTGCACAGATTTCAATAAACTCTTTTTCTCCAAAGAAGATTTTGCTTTCCTGGTACTTTTGTTCCCTCCAAGGTCCGGGGATGGCGTGGCTAATGGATCCCTAGGTAAATAAGGCTTCATATCAAGGCTTATAGTTTGATTGGGGTCTGTATTTTTAAATGAGCTTAAAGATTTCCAAATGTTTTAGAAGTACTTTGGCAAGATGTTTATCCTCCTGGACAAGGGGGCCCCCTGATTTATAGCAGAAAACAATTCTCAAAGTCATAAAAAGGGAATTACAGGCTGAAGACCAAGGCTACACTGACCCTACATAATTAATAGTTGGTAAACAGTAAAATAAAACCATGTGCCTTAAACTTGAGCCATATCTTTCTAAGGTTAAAGGCCAAGAGTAAATGGAAAAGAAAACAACTGGCTGAGAAGGGAAGTGTAAATAGAAGAAAAGGCTTTTATTTTGAGGCTGTAAACTGGTCCATCCTTTCCTTTGAGAAGGTTTATTCTTCTAAAAAGCTATCTATGATAAAGTATGAAATATACTGGCTTAAATATAATTATGCAAAGGATCTAGAAAGAAAGAAATGTTAAATTCTTATTTCATAGAGTCATATTGCTGTAGGAGACCAGGGGGGCAGATGAGCCCAGCCCCCTGCCAGACAGGAGACGCCATCGAGCACTCCTGATATATGGTTGTCAGGCCTTGGTTTAAAGACCTCCAAAAAGGAGATATTTCATTGGTGATGCATGAGAATGTGAACCCAAGATCCCTGACATCTGTCTAAGATAAAAATTTAAAACTATTAACCATCTGTTTTGGAGGGCAATAGGGCAAGGAGGGCAAGAGGTGAGCTGGTAATTAAGGTTCCTTGTTGAGACAAATGTAAGATATATGACTACTTATTTGTCATTTATAGATAGAAGAATATATAGCTTTTTGTATCCCATAAAAGGCAATAGGAAATGGGTGTATCTTTTAGGATTGGTTATAGCAATCAGCCAATAGGAAATTCAACCAGGCTGATTGGACAGAGGCAGCCAAAGGAGGAGCAAGGGGCCTGGGCTGAGGGAATATAAGTGCTGGCCATAATGGCAGGAGCCCAGGCCAGAGCTTGGTAACCATATACCACTGTGCCTCTCATTTATTTGTCTGACAAATAAATTATTATTTTAATTTCTCTATTGCTGCGTTGAATATTTCATTCCAGCTAAGCGTTAACCACAAGCAGGGTGCTACATTTTATGGTGCCGTGACTCGGATAAGTGGTCTGCTGGAACGCAGCCCCTTCGCCTTACTGGGCAGGGTACAAGAGAGAGGACCACTCTTTGCCTACCCAGCGCGCACTGGAAAGTCTTTTTCCAGGGGAACGCAGAAGTCTCGTCTGTCTGATACCCTGCCCACCGACGGCGACGGACCGGGGGGAACCAGAGAAATAAACAGGCAACCAACTAAGGGTAAGTGCACTAAGGGGTTTTTGGCCCTCCAATTAATTGGGAGGAAGAGAAGTCTTGATCAAACTTCTGCGTCTCAGTAAAGGGGAACTGAGTACGCTAGGTGGTTGGGTACATCAGATGGTGATCTGGTGTAGGGAAAGGGAAAGGTTGGGAGGTAGAGTGTGTGGTGAAGTATCCAAGGCATTGTATGTGTGAGAAAGTACAATTTGTAGCTGACCTGAGTGTGGAGTGGGTAGTACTTCGGTTCCCGGTAAGGCGACTTCACCGGGCAAGGAATCTCACGAAGCGTGTGTGTGAGTGACTGAGTGGATACTTCACAGGGCCATACAATGGGAGTTGGGGGTTCAAAAGGAGAAAATACACCTCTTGAATGTATGTTAAATAATTTTAAGAAAGCCTTCTCAGGGGCGTATGGAGTTAAAATGACGCCAGAGCGCCTGAGAACGTTATGTGAATTAGAGTGGCCGAAGCAAAATACTGAATGGCCATCTCAAGGAACCTTTGATATAAATTTAGTAAGCAAACTTTGGTCTAACATCGCCAAAGAAGCTGGAGGGTGCCCAGAACAATTTTCATATATAGATTCTTGGCTGAGCACATTAAATAAAAATCCTCCATGGATAAGGGAATGCAAAGTCAAACGATGCAAATTATTGGCTGTAAAAGCCGAAGCTAGGAAAGGAATCTTGCCAAATAAACTCAAACCCATTTTTGAGGGACCAGAGGAAGAGCTGCTTCCACCTCCACCCTATGCTCCACATCGAGGGGAGCCTAATCCAAACACTCCACCAGTCGTAACCCCAAGGCAAGAAAGTGGAATGAATAATGGGGCTGGAGTCACAGAACTTGATTCCTTGATAGATTATGATAAATATCTTCAGGAGGCATTGGAGGCCTATAATAAAGCCCAAGCAGAAGTGGTTATTCCACCTGTGAGTCCCAGTAGAACTCCATCTACAGTCTCTTTTAGTGGAACAACTGATTGCCTACCCCAAACCCCTGTACATCCAAGTCCTAGAGAATTATTACAGAAGTTACAGGGAGACCTTAATCGGTCAGCAAGCAATACAGCCAGGCGTATAAGGCTGCTAAAAGAACGCCTTGGGACAAATACCATCCCCTATGATTTGAGGCCCTTAGAGCAAAGCGAAGAGAAAGGTCATGTAGTAGCCCCTCTCAGAAGAGTATTTGATGCACTTGAGGAGCCTGTGCTGGTTAACGGGCAACTCGGACCACGGCCACCTCGAACTTCGACCCTCCAGTACATTCCATTCACAACTACGGATCTGATGAATTGGAAAACACACACCCCATCTTTTGCAGAAAAACCTCAGGCTATGATGGACTTGGTGACTTCAATAATAAATACTCATAGTCCTACTTGGACAGATTGCCGCCAGCTCCTGAATACTCTGTTCACCACTGAAGAAAGGAGAGACATAATTGAAAAGGCACAGATATATTTGCGTGAGCAGGCCAGAGTGGGAAATATTTTTAATATTGACCGTCATCTCCAAGACAACTTTCCCTTGGAAGATCCTAATTGGGATCCAAACAATGCAATTCACCTGGCCAGACTTACCACCTATCGCCAGACGCTTGTGCAAGGTATCCGCAGGGCATGCCAGAAGCCCACTAATATGTCTAAAGTCTCAGAAGTAGAACAGAAACCAAATGAGAGTCCAGGAGACTTTTTAGAGAGGCTGCAGGAAGCCTATCGTATATGGACTCCTTTTGACCCTGAAGCCCCTGAAAACAGCAGAATGATTACTGCTACATTTGTGGCCCAGTGCGCTTCTGACATTCGTAAGAAAATTCAGAAATCAGAAGGATGGGAAGGGATGCTGATGAGCCAAATTATGGCCATTGCACGCCGAGTTTATCGGAATAGGGATGAGGCTGAGAAGCAAGAGAAGAAGAAGTGGCAGAAGGAAAAGATGGTGATGTTAGCCACAGCAGTGAAGCAAGACTACCGCCCCTTAAATGGAGGGAGAGGGCGGGGAAGGAATCCACCACTGGGAAGGAATCAATGTGCGAATTGCAAGAAGGAGGGTCATTGGAAGCGGGAATGTCCTGAACCCCTGAGGTTGGAAGAAGTACGCCCAGGCCCAGGCCCAGGCCCAGGCTCCGGCCCAAGAAACCAGGGACGGGGACGGGGAATGATCCGAGATGGAAGATATCAGAGACCTGGACAAGGACGGAGTAGGGACAATGTCATTGGACTGGCAGAGGAGGATTTTACCCAAGACTAGGAACGACCGGACTCCATAAAGTTAGGCTTCCAGGAGCCCACGGTCACGATTCAATTAGGGAGCCATTTAATAGACTTTATGATTGATACTGGGGCTGAATACTCAGTACTCCCACAACTATTGCAGAAGAAGGCATCCAAAAGTGTAGTCATTAAAAGTGCCACTGGTCAGTCAGCTAAGAGGTCTTTCCTCCAACCTTTGGAATGCCAGATTGGGGGACATCGTTTAACCCATCAGTTTTTGTATATACCTGAGTGTCCAATACCTCTCTTAGGTAGAGATATGCTGTCCAAATTGCAGGCCCAAATCACCTTCACTCCTCGAGGTCCAGAAATGAAACTGCCATCAAAGGCAGCAGGAATAATTTCCCTCTCAGTACCTAAGGAACAATCATGGCGCCTAATGTCAGCCCTGCAAGTCCAACCCACATTGGATACAGAGTTAAACAAGCTCCTCCGAACCCTACAGGTGCCACCAGGAGTATGGGCCGAAAAAAGCCCACCAGGAATGGCTAAGAATATAGCTCCAATTGTAGTAACCCTAAAACCTATGGCTACCCCTGTATCTGTAAAGCAATATCCTTTACCCCGGCGAGCAGCAGAGGGCATCCAGAAACATTTGGACCGCCTATTAAAATATGGTCTGCTTAAGCCCTGCCAATCAGAATGGAACACACCTCTATTGCCTGTTCGGAAACCTGGGACAGATGAATACAGGCCAGTACAGGACTTGAGGCTCGTAAACCAGGCTATCGAGACCTTGCACCCAAATGTACCAAACCCATATACCCTGCTGAGTTTGATCCCACCAGAAGCAACATTTTTTACTGTATTGGACTTGAAAGATGCATTCTTCTGTTGCTGGCTGGCACCACAGAGCCAACCTATATTTGCCTTCCAGTGGGAAGACCCTTTAACAGGAACAAAAGGCCAGCTAACCTGGACGAGATTGCCCCAGGGATTCAAAAATTCCCCAACTTTATTTGGCACTGCCTTGGCGAAGGATCTAACAAGTTACCCCTCAATACCTGGAGAAAAGGTGGTTCTGCAATATGTAGATGACCTTATACTAGCAGCAAAGGATTTTGATACCTGTAAAGAAGGGACAGAGGAACTGCTCCACTTGCTCTGGGAAGCTGGCTACCGAGTTTCCCAGAAAAAGGCACAGTTATGTTTAGAAAAGGTCAAATATTTGGGCTTTGACATCTCACACCAACAACGAGCATTGAGGCCAGAGAGGAAAGAAGCTATTTGCCTTATCAAGGAACCTACCACAAGGAAACAACTCAGAGGATTCTTGGGAACAGCAGGGTTTTGTAGACTATGGATACCTGATTTCAGCAGTCTGGCCAAGCCCTTACATGAAAGCACTCGAGGTGCAGAAAAGGACCCATTCGTATGGGGACCTGAGCAGCAACAAGCCTTTTTAGTTATCAAACAACGACTTATGGAGGCCCCAGCCCTTGGACTGCCTAATTCGGAAAAACCCTTTCAGCTGTATGTACATGAACAGAATGGGATTGCAGCGGCAGTCCTGACCCAGAGATTAGGAAGTTGGAACCGTCCAGTAGCTTATTTGTCAAAACAATTGGACTCAGTAGCAAAAGGATGGCCTCCATGCCTAAGGGCAGTAGCGGCCACTGCAAGCCTTGTCAAAGAAGCTGATAAATTTACCTTCGGCCAGACGATGTATGTGAATGTACCTCATGCTGTTCTGACACTCATGGAATATAAGGGTAGTTATTGGCTAACGAACCCAAGGATGGCTAGATACCAAGGCCTATTGTGTGAAAATCCCAGGATTCATCTACGAGTAGTGAATATGCTCAATCCAGCAACTTTGCTGCCCCTACCAGAGGTAGATGATGAAGAATCACATGATTGTCTCCAAATAATGGATGAAGTTTATTCCAGTAGACCCGATCTGAAAGATGAACCATTGAAAAATCCAGATGTTGTATATTATACTGATGGTAGCAGTTACCTGCATGAAGGTACCAGACGAGCAGGATATGCTGTGGTCACCAATGAGGAAGTTGTGGAAGCTGAAGCTTTGCCTGCTGGCACTTCAGCACAAAAAGCTGAACTTATAGGTTTAACTAGAGCTCTGCAATTGGCAGCCGGATGTAAGGCAAACATCTATACTGATTCTAAATATGCCTTCTTAACCCTGCATGCACATGGTGCTCTATGGAAAGAAAGAGGTCTAATAGGAGCCCACGGGAAGGCCTTGAAATATGGACCTGAAGTAGAAATCCTGTTGGAAGCAGTATGGGCTCCAGAACAGATAGCTGTAATGCACTGCAAAGGTCATGGACGAGGAAGGGATCCAATAACCAGAGGAAATCATGCTGCTGACAAAGCAGCTCGAGAGGCAGCCCAAAAGCCTGTGGGAGGATTTATAGCAGCCCTCATACCAGAGGTAGTTCCAGAAGAAGTTAAACCTCACTATACCCCAGAAGAGAGGAAGTGGGCTGAACAGGAAGGAGCGGTTGTGAAGGACGGTTGGATGATCCTGCCGGACAATAGGATTTATGTACCTCATCACCTAGCAGGCACAATTGTAAGAAATTATCATGAATCTACTCACCTTGGCGGTACTGCAACCAGAGAGAGTCTCAGTCGGAAGTTGTATATTATTAACCTATCACAATTAGCAACTTGCATTTCACAGAAATGTGTTCTTTGTGCTAAAAACAATCCCAGGCAGGGACCGGTACAACCTCCTGGAATCCAACATGTGGGATATGTCCCCATGGAAAGCCTAATTGTGGACTTCACAGAGCTGGTCCCTTCTAAGGGATTCAAGTATCTCCTTGTGTTTGTAGATACTCTTACCGGATGGGTTGAAGCTTTTCCCACCCGAACTGAAAAGGCACAAGAGGTAACTAAGAGACTCCTCACTGAATTGATCCCGAGGTTTGGGTTACCTAGATGCATTGGAAGTGATAATGGGCCAGCGTTCATTGATCAAGTAGTACAAGAAGTATGTCGAGTCCTACAAGTGAAATGGAGACTGCATGCAGCATATAGGCCTCAAAGTTCAGGGAAAACTGAAAGAATGAATCGGACTCTGAAAACCCAATTGGCAAAATTAACCCAGGAAACAGGATTGGGATGGGTGGATGTGTTACCCATAACACTGTTTCGTGTTCGGTGTGCACCCACAAAAAGACTTAAGTTGTCACCTTTTGAGCTCCTGTATGGGAGGCCGCCCTCCTTTGTTCAGGATATTCCAGCTGACCTCAAACAAATAGGAGACCATGTGACACAGGAACAAGTGCAATCTCTCTCCCGTGTTTTTGTTTCTCTTAACAGGTGGGCCCTCGAGCGCACGCCGTGCAGCATTGCCGAGCCGATTCATCAGTTCCGGGCTGGCGATAGCGTATGGGTGGAAGAGTGGAAACGAGATCCACTTGCACCTAAGTGGCGTGGACCTTACACCGTCTTGCTCTCTACTCCAACAGCGGTGAAGGTAGCTGAGGTGACCCCCCTGGATTCATCACTCCCGTTTGAAGAAGTCCGAAGGCAGTTGGACGTGCAAAGGTGACCCCTCTAATCCTCTTAAACTGACTCTCTCCAAAAACCCCTGTATCTAGCCCTACCGGGAACGGGCTAGGTCACGGGCAACATTAGACGACCGGCCTGCTGCAGCCACAACCTGGAAGCTGGCTGACCTGCGCACGCCTGAAGCTTGAGGAGCATCTAAACCAGCGATTGTGAACGGGAATATTCTCTAATACAATTAATTGACTGCCCCCCTCCCCTTGTGGAACAACTATCAAGGATATTACTCGTTGGGGATCCTTGGGATATATGTTTTGGTCTTGGTGGTTCCCCATTTCTGTCAGTGGGGGAATTATATTGGGGCTAATATTTTTATGCTATCACAATAAGGTAATCTTTTGTGGAAGGAATGCATATACTACACATCAACATGATTTTATTATTAATCCTGATCCCTTGGGAAGGGGAAGGGTCCTTGAATCTGACCAAATTTACTAAATATGGATTCCGCCATGACCACAATATGTGGGTAGGCTTAGCTGAGATGGTAGCCAATGTTGCAAATAGGACCAATTGCCTTGTTTGCTCTCTTGGGCCAGATGATTCAGAGGGAGGTGTGCCCTTATTACCGATACCATTAAATGCCATTGGTATGGTAAGCGAAATGCCACACCAAACAGAAGTACAGAATTTCCCCGGATGGAACTCAACTAAACCAATACGAGTTATACCTGTACAAGGGGAATTCTGTGTACATAAATCATCAGGTGCAGCTGATTCTACCATGATAGGCTCTTCTCATTGTCGCTATACTTGGGATAATATTAAGAATACCTGGGCACACGGTACTACCTATCGAACTCGGAATACCTTGCCCTGTGCACCTCCTTTTATTCATGCATGGAAAGTGGTATGGAACATAACTGTGACAGAAAAAGGCAATCTAACATACTGCACTGTGAACTCTCTACCCCTTTTGATATTTCGCCTTATGCACTCCACATACCAAAAACCTCAGACCCGATGGTTGTGGTGGATATGTGGAGAATGGGCATACAAGCAACTCCCTTCCAAATGGAGTGGGACTTGTTTCCTGGGATGGGTATTACCACCAATGTGGATTATGCCCACTAATTCGGCCAAGCGTACACGAAGAAACGCTGATATTTCTCGTATAGCAGGAGGAAGTACCCAAAGTTGGAGCGATACTGATGATTGGCCACCAGAGCGCATTATAGCCTATTATGATCCTGCCTCCTGGAATCCTGGTGAGCTCATACAAGGGGCACGGGATCCTATTTATAATCTAAACAGAATAATTCGATTGCAAGCAGTAGTGGAACTTGTAACCAATGCAATGGCCCAGAGTTTGAGACTTATTGCACAACAGCTGGATGAAAGTAGAGCCGCCATTTTGCAGCTGAAAATGGGAATGGATTATGTACTTGCCAGGCAGGGAGGCCTATGTGGAGTCTTGAACTTGACAGGGAATGCCTGTTGCTTTAACATTTCTGATAATGGTGAGGCAATCCGTGTGTTGGCCACAAAGATGGAGAGTATAGCACATGTCCCAGTACAAACATGGGAAGGATGGGATATGGGATGGCTCACCAACTGGTTACCTAATGTTGCGGGACTCAAAGGGATACTATTGTCTTGCTTGTTTTTCTTGACGGTAGTAATAATGGTTTTATGTATGGTGCCATGTATCATTTCATGTTTTAGAAGTACAATTAGCAAGATGATTTCGAATGAAACTCTACCTCATATCATGGCCCTATATAGAGCTTTACCTCAGGAATATGATGAAGGTCAAGCTATCAAGGACACTTGGGATGAAGGTCCTTGAGCTTGAAAGGGGGGAATGAGGCATCCAATCATAGCCTGCATTTTTATCAAGGCTTATAGTTTGATTGGGGTCTGTATTTTAAAATGAGCTTAAAGATTTCCAAATGTTTTAGAAGTACTTTGGCAAGATGTTTATCCTCCTGGACAAGGGGGCCCCCTGATTTATAGCAGAAAACAATTCTCAAAGTCATAAAAAGGGAATTACAGGCTGAAGACCAAGGCTACACTGACCCTACATAATTAATAGTTGGTAAACAGTAAAATAAAACCATGTGCCTTAAACTTGAGCCATATCTTTCTAAGGTTAAAGGCCAAGAGTAAATGGAAAAGAAAACAACTGGCTGAGAAGGGAAGTGTAAATAGAAGAAAAGGCTTTTATTTTGAGGCTGTAAACTGGTCCATCCTTTCCTTTGAGAAGGTTTATTCTTCTAAAAAGCTATCTATGATAAAGTATGAAATATACTGGCTTAAATATAATTATGCAAAGGATCTAGAAAGAAAGAAATGTTAAATTCTTATTTCATAGAGTCATATTGCTGTAGGAGACCAGGGGGGCAGATGAGCCCAGCCCCCTGCCAGACAGGAGACGCCATCGAGCACTCCTGATATATGGTTGTCAGGCCTTGGTTTAAAGACCTCCAAAAAGGAGATATTTCATTGGTGATGCATGAGAATGTGAACCCAAGATCCCTGACATCTGTCTAAGATAAAAATTTAAAACTATTAACCATCTGTTTTGGAGGGCAATAGGGCAAGGAGGGCAAGAGGTGAGCTGGTAATTAAGGTTCCTTGTTGAGACAAATGTAAGATATATGACTACTTATTTGTCATTTATAGATAGAAGAATATATAGCTTTTTGTATCCCATAAAAGGCAATAGGAAATGGGTGTATCTTTTAGGATTGGTTATAGCAATCAGCCAATAGGAAATTCAACCAGGCTGATTGGACAGAGGCAGCCAAAGGAGGAGCAAGGGGCCTGGGCTGAGGGAATATAAGTGCTGGCCATAATGGCAGGAGCCCAGGCCAGAGCTTGGTAACCATATACCACTGTGCCTCTCATTTATTTGTCTGACAAATAAATTATTATTTTAATTTCTCTATTGCTGCGTTGAATATTTCATTCCAGCTAAGCGTTAACCACAAGCAGGGTGCTACAAAGCCACAATGGCTCATCTCTAAAACGGCAGTCGCCACTATCAGGGCAAAACAAACTTAAAGAAAATAAACTTGTTCAGAAACAGCATAGTTCAAGAGCATATACAGAGTGCTCATAGTCCTTGGAGGCACAGGGAGCCTCTGGGCCCTCTGTCTGCCTCAGATATACATTAGCAGCAACTGGGCCTGCAAGCAGATACATTCCTATAGCGAGAATGAGTCACGTGTCAGAGACTTAACAATTAACTGCTACCTGTAGCAGACTAGGCTTGGAAGTTATGTGCAGGCCGAATAGGCCTCCCTGCTTCTGCTCTTGAGAATCTATTTTTTTTTTTAATAGAATTTTTATTGGTTTTACAAAATTTTTAAATAACAAACAAACACTTAAAGAGACAAACATACACGTATAGTTTCATAACATATTTTCATAAACCTCTTATCTTGGACTTCCCCATACCCCCCCTTTCTGCATCCCAATGTCCATAATTTTTAGCAACTCCCAATTATTACTTCCAACCTCTGTCATCTTAGTCCTCTCTATATTCTGACCTTATATCACTGTATCCCTTTGTTTCTAAAAACCACAACACTTTAACATTCATTAAGTTTATAATAGTCCTTAAGATAGCTTTTAAATTTTCTCCATTCTTCTTCCACCGTCTCCTTTCGTTGTTCACGGATTCTGCCTGTCATTTCAGCCAGTCCCATGTAGTCCATCACTTTCATCTGCCATTCTTCCAGAGTGGGTAGATCTTGTGTCTTCCAATACTTCGCGATGAGTATTCTTGCTGCTGTTGTAGCGTACATAAAAAAAGTTCTATCCCTTTTTAACACCAATTGGCCGACAATGCCAAAGAGAAAGGCCTCTGGCTTTTTAGGAAAAGTACATTTAAGTACCTTTTTCATTTCATTATAGATCATTTCCCAGAAAGCCTTAATCTTCGGGCACGTCCACCAGAGGTGGTAGAAGGTGCCTTCAGTCTCTCTACATTTCCAACATTTATTATCGGGCAAATGATAAATTTTTGCCAGCTTGACTGGAGTCATGTACCACCTGTAAACCATTTTCATAATATTTTCCTTTAAGGCATTACATGCCGTGAATTTAATACCAGTGTTCCATAACGATTCCCAGTCAGCTGACATGATATTGTGCCCAACATCCTGTGCCCACTTAATCATAGCCGATTTGACTGTTTCGTCCTGTGTACTCCATTTCAGCAACAAGTTATACATTCTAGATAAATTCTTAGTATTGGGTTCTAGTAACTCAGTTTCTAGTTTTGATTTTTCCACCTGGAAGCCAATTTTCCTATCCTGTTTAAAAAACTCCATTATTTGGCGATATTGAAACCAATTTTGTACTTTATGTTTCAATTTCTCATGGCTTTGTAGTTTAAGCTTATCTCCATCCTGTGCTCTTGAGAATCTAAGTCTCATAGCAATATTAAAGGAACTCAAATTAATGCTCCCACCCAAGGCTAGCTTAAAATTTGGCCAACAGCACTGCACACACTCAAAATAAAGTCAACCTTTGGGGATACTATAAACGAAAGTGATACCAGCTAAGCTGGGAACAGCCCTGACTAGCCCCACAATTTCAACAAGAGAAATGGGGGAAACCTTTTTGCGAAAGAAAGCCCCTAACGGGGGCTCTCTCCCTATTGGGAAAGGCAAGCCACAGATACAGGGAGAATCTTCCCACAGGGCAGGGTAAGGGGTGGGGTAGGAAATCGAACAGGAAAAGGGGGGAATTAAATAATTTAAGGGACTAGAGAGGATTAAAAATAAAGGGGAAATAAAGAAATAAAGAAATGTAACCAGACAATGAGAAGATTGTCCAAGTGCTCCATGTGATCCGGTGCAAAACGGCCAAGAGGACGTCCAACGTCTGGCCCCTGTATTTAAAGACTCTGACCCTTCCTCCAAATTGGCAACAATCAAAACTCCCCAGCAACCCAGTTTTTTTTTTATAAAATATTTATTAAAGATTTTAAAGAATTCAAACAGTATAACATATTTAAATCAAAAGAAAGGAAAAAAGCACATAGAAAACATACAAAAATACAGATAAAAAATGCATAGAAAAACATAAAAGAGAAAATACTTCATTTTCTTAGATATCATTTTCATAACCCTCTTTCGTGACTCCCTCACGTCTCCCTTTTCTGTTTCCCTGGTTACAAAATCTTATTCCGCAATACTTCACCTTCTTTTAAAAATTATTTTAAAGTTATATACTTCAACAATTATGTCTCCAGTTTTACCTCTTGTTATCAAAAATTTAAATATTTATACTTGACATAATATTATTCAAATTTCATCTTTGTTCTTATAGTTCAATTATTTTCATAGTCCCTTCCACTAGTTTACTAATGCCATATTATTTTTATATCTTGCATCCTTTTAAGTTTCATAAAGTTTACAATGCTTTTGTAAATAGTCCTTAAACTTTTTCCAGTCCTCTTCCACTGTCTCTTCTCCCAGGTCTCGGATTCTGCCAGTCATTTCTGCCAATTCCATGTAGTCTATCAGTTGCATCTGCCATTCTTCCAGAGTGGGCAAATCTTGAGTCTTCCAATGCTTTGCGATGAGTATTCTTGCTGCTGTCGTCGCATACATAAAGAAAGTTCGAACCTTCTTTGACACCCTTTGGCCGACAATGCCCAAAAGGAAGGCCTCTGGTTTCTTAGGGAAGGTATATTTAAATACCCTTTTTAGCTCATTATAGATCATTTCCCAGAAAGCCTTAACCCTTGGGCAAGTCCACCAGAGGTGAAAGAATGTCCCTTCAGTCTCCTTACATTTCCAACATTTATTGTCTGGCAAGTGGTATATTTTTGCAAGCTTGACTGGGGTCATGTACCACCTATATATCATTTTCATAATATTTTCTTTCAAGGCATTACATGCCGTGAACCTCACACCAGTGGTCCATAACCTTTCCCAGACGGCAAACATGATATTGTAACCAATGTCTTGTGCCCATTTTATCATAGCTGATTTAACCGTTTCATCCTGAGTATTCCATTTTAACAGCAAGTGTCAGAGCTGCCCGAGGTCCCAGCTCACAAAGGACCAACGCCGGTTCATTGTTATATACAAAAGTCTTTATTGAAGTTCAGTTTTACTTTCACAGCCGCAGCGCGCAGCTCTACGTCTGAAACTCTAGACCGCTGAAGCTCCGTCTGAATCTCCTCCCCCCAGACACCAGTTTAAGACTCTGGCCTTGCTCCACCTCTTCCTTTGCTCTTTCCACCTCTGGTTCCGCCCGTCCGCTGGGGTCTTGCCCTTCCTAGACTCTTCTGACGCTGAGTCCCCTGAATCTTCCCCCTGCCTCCGGCGGGCTTTAGGACCTGGTTCCCAATCCGGGTTTTCTGCTGTCCCACACGCCTGTACATTTGAACTTGGCGCACGCGCCCAGCCGGCAACCTTCCTCCTGACCGTTACACTGCTCCTGTCACTGCTTCCCCCTTCGGGGGGGGGGGCTAGCTGGACCTGACCTCCCCTCCGTTCCCCCACTCTCCGATAGAGGCGTGGTCAGCCCTGACTCCTCTTCTCTCCCTAGAATCATAGAATCATAGAATCATAGAGTTGGAAGAGACCACAAGGGCCATCGAGTCCAACCCCCTGCCAAGCAGGAAACACCATCAGAGCACTCCTGACATATGGTTGTCAAGCCTCTGCTTAAAGACCTCCAAAGTAGGAGACTCCACTACACTCCTTGGCAGCAAATTCCACTGTCGAACAGCTCTTACTGTCAGGAAGTTCTTCCTAATGTTTAGGTGGAATCTTCTTTCTTGTAGTTTGGATCCATTGCTCCGTGTCCGCTTCTCCGGAGCAGCAGAAAACAACCTTTCTCCCTCCTCTATGTGACATCCTTTTCTATATTTGAACATGGCTATCATATCACCCCTTAACCTCCTCTTCTCCAGGCTAAACATGCCCAGCTCCCTTAGCCGTTCCTCATAAGGCATCGTTTCCAGGCCTTTGACCATTTTGGTTGCCCTCCTCTGGACACGTTCCAGTTTGTCAGTGTCCTTCTTGAATTGTGGTGCCCAGAACTGGACACAGTACTCCAGGTGTGGTCTGACCAGAGCAGAATACAGTGGCACTATTACTTCCCTTGATCTAGATGCTATACTCCTATTGATGCAGCCCAGAATTGCATTGGCTTTTTTAGCTGCCGCGTCACACTGTTGGCTCATGTCAAGTTTGTGGTCAACCAAGACTCCTAGATCCTTTTCACATGTACTGCTCTCAAGCCAGGTGTCACCCATCTTGTATTTGTGCCTCTCATTTTTTTTGCCCAAGTGCAATACTTTACATTTCTCCCTGTTAAAATTCATCTTGTTTATTTTTGCCCAGTTCTCTAATCTGTCAAGGTCGTTTTGAAGTGTGATCCTGTCCTCTGGGGTGTTAGCCACCCCTCCCAGTTTGGTGTCATCTGCAAATTTGATCAGGATGCCCTTGAGTCCATCATCCAAGTCGTTGATAAAGATGTTGAATAAGACCGGGCCCAAGACAGAACCCTGTGGCACCCCACTAGTCACTCTTCTCCAGGATGAAGAGGAACCATTGATGAGCACCCTTTGGGTTCGGTCAGTCAGCCAGTTACAAATCCACTGAGTGGTAGCATAGTCAAGACCGCATTTTACCAGCTTCTTTACAAGAATATCATGGGGCACCTTGTCAAATGCCTTGCTGAAATCA
>NC_138757.1:37799027-37826527 GCF_965113315.1 Podarcis vaucheri
AGCGCCTTTACCAGTGAGTCGCTTATATTCTCTAACAGAGCCAGAGCGCGAGGCTTTGCAGGACTTCTTGCGCAAGAACCTGGAGCGTGGGTTCATTAGGCCTTCCACCTCGCCTACCGCGGCACCAGTGCTTTTCGTTAAGAAGAAATGTGGGGAACTCCGCCCTTGCCATGACTACCGAGCCCTGAACAAAATTACCGTCCCAGATCGGTACCCCTTGCCCCTTATCTCGGAGCTGCTGGAGCGGGTGCAAGGGGCACAGGTGTTCACCAAGCTGGACCTCCGGGGGGCCTACAACTTGATTTGGATCCGAGCCGGGGATGAGTGGAAGACAGCGTTTGGGACCCGGTACGGGCAGTTCGAATATTTGGTTATGCCGTTCGGTTTGTGCAACGCGCCTGCTGTGTTCCAACGCTACATCAACCACGTGTTTCAGGACTTGTTAGACAAGTACGTGGTGGTGTATTTGGATGACATACTGATTTACTCCCGTGACCCGGCTCGCCATGAGGGACATGTCCGGACCGTGCTGCAACGCTTGCGTGAGCACCGTTTGTACGCAAAGCTCAGCAAGTGCGAGTTCCATCAGCGGACTGTGGACTTCCTTGGTCACCGTCTCTCCCCGGATGGGGTGCAAATGGACCCGGGGAAGGTGACAGCGGTTCAAGAATGGGCGGCACCCCGGAACCGCAAGGACCTACAACGTTTCCTGGGGTTCGCCAATTACTACCGGACCTTCATCGCTGATTATGCTCATCGCACCACCCCGTTGACCCGGCTACTGCGCCCAAAGACGCCGTTTTCCTGGGACAAGGAGGCAGAGGAGGCGTTTCAGGGGTTGAAGGCCTGTTTCCAGAGGGCACCAATCTTACAACATCCTGACCCCTCTCGACCCTTTGTGGTGGAGACCGACGCCTCCAGTACGGCTCTCGGTGCCGTCTTGTCTCAACAGATTGGTCCTGAAGCGCCACTCTTACCCTGTGCCTTCTATTCCCGCCAGCTCCTACCAGCGGAGCGTAACTATACTGTGTGGGAGCGGGAACTACTGGCCATCAAGGTAGCCTTTGAGGTCTGGCGCCATCATCTTGAGGGGGCACGACATCCGGTTGTGATGTCTGTCGCCGCGCCAAGGGTTCTACCGGGCGACCCCCCGGCCTACTTCAGCCATTGCCAGTTCCACCGCGCCCTTGGCACACGGTTTCGTTGGACTTTGTAGTGGACTTACCCTCGTCTCGTGGCTGTACCTGCCTTCTGGTTTTCTCCGACCATTTCACCAAGATGGTACACTGCGCTCCCTGTCCATCTGTACCCACAGCCAAGGAAACTGCTCAGCTGTACCTTCAGCATGTCTTCCGCCTGCATGGACTACCTGAGCGCGTGGTGTCCGACCGGGGAGTTCAGTTCACATCCCGGTTCTGGCGAGCATTACACCAGACCCTCGGGACAGAGGTCTGCCTCTCGTCAGCCTACCACCCACAGACCGATGGCCAGACGGAACGGGCGAACGCGGTGCTGGAGCAGTACCTCCGGTGTTACTGCAGCTACCAGCAGGATGACTGGGTCGACCACCTGGCATTGGCGGAGTTCGCCTATAACAACGCGGTGAATGCGTCCACCCAGCAGACCCCGTTCCAGGCCAGTTATGGGTATCATCCACGGCTGTTTCCAGAGGTGCTGCCGGCATCCGCGGTCCCGGCAGTGACGGAGTGGCTTCAAGAGCTCCAGTCCCAGCAACAGCTTTTGGTGGAGCAACTGCACCAGGCCAAGGAAGCGTACAAAGCCCAGGCCGACCGTCACCGCCAGGTGGGGCTGGAACTTCGCGTCGGTGACCTGGTTTGGCTCTCCACTCGCCATCTCCACCCCTCTCGACCTTCGCGGAAGTTGGACGCCCGCTTCACCAGCCCGTTCCCTATCGTAGACCAAGTCTCTCCTGTGGCATTCCGTCTCCGGTTACCCGCAACCCTGAAGGTTCACCCGGTCTTCCACAGGTCCCTTTTGAGTCCGGTGGCCCCACCCGACGAGTTCCACCCGAACCGTCCCCGACCGCAGCCAGTGTTGGTTCGGGGAGAGCCTGAGTACGAGGTGGAACGCATCCTGGACTCCCGATACCGCAGGGGAAAGCTGCAGTATCTCATTGACTGGAAGGGGTACGGACCGGAGGACCGTTCCTGGGAACCAGCGGCCAACGTCCACGCACCTGCCTGCCTCCGAGAGTTCCATGCGACGTACCCCGGCAAGCCGGGTCCGGACCCTCGGTTGAGGGGGGGGCCTGGGAGGGGGGATGGTGTGATGGCCTGGGATTCCGATTCGGAGGATGAAACAGAGGAATCCCAGCCTGCACAGGAGTCCCCGCCTCCAGGGCCGGCTGAACTGGGGCAAGGCCTAGATGCTGAGGAGCCTGCACCTGTGGCAGTGCATCAGGAGCTGGCCCCAGGTGAAGTCCTTCTGGCCCCAGAGGGGCTTGATGACTCAGTGGCCACAGGTGAGCCTCCTCCAGGGCCCAGTAACCCTTCGGCCTCTCCTGATCTGCAGAGGCTTAGGGCAGAGAGGCGAAGGGAACTGGTTGCCCCCAGGAGGAGTGCTCGCCTTAAGGCCAGAGGAGGCGGGGCTCCTGGGGGTCGGGACCACCCCTGACCTTAGAAGAGGATAAAAGCCCAGTCAGGCCGGCCCCAGGTTGCGGGAGCAACGTCGTTGTTGGCTACGGACCTTCCTGTGTTCTTGATCCCTGCTCGGCTTCCTGTTCCTGACTATCCAGTACTCCTGTTCCCGACCATCCGGCGTTCCTGTTACCTGCTCAGCCTTCTGTTCCAGCGTTCCTGTTCCCTGCCCGGCTCTCTGCATCGGACCTCGCCCCTCTTCGTGTGGACTCTGCTACACTCACGGTACCTTACCCCCGGGACCAGCACACCTACCCACCTTGGAAGAATGGCAGATGCAACTAATAGACTATATGGAGATGGCGGAAATGACTAGCAGAATCCGAGACCAGGGAGAAGAGTTGGTGGAAGAAGATTGGAGGAAATTTAAAACTTATTTGCAGAAATATTGCAAAATTTTTGAATGCTGATGACATTGAAATGAATTGAAGGGGTTCTAGCAACAAGGTAAAATGTAAGATGGGATTAATAATAGATAAACTAATAGGACATGAATTTGCTGAACCAATCTTTAAAAAGGATACAAAAATGGGAGACGTGAGGAAGTCAGGAAAATAAGTTAACTAAAGATGAGAAATTAAGAAAGAGGGAATTTTTGTTTTTCTTTTATATGTGTTTTTCTTTTTCTTTCTTTGTGTTTAATGTTTGTATTTTTGCATTTTGTAATTTTGTATCTTTTTCGTTTTTGTATTTTTCTAAACTTTTCTATTGATAAAACCTAATAAAATATTATAAAAAAATAAAATAAAAATAAAATTTAGGTTAAGGTTTTTATAGGACAATGAGGAGAATAGAGTAAGGTAATGTAATGAAAGATTAGAATAGGGTAAAAACTTGATGGTAAGAATTTGCTGAACTAACAAATTGAACTGGAATACAAAAAAGGGAGGTATGAGGAGGTCTGGGAAAATAAGTGTACGGAAGATATGTTATGAAAATTAATGTGTTTTTAACTGTTTTTATTTTGTATGTTTTTCTTTTTTGTATTTTCTTTTTTCTTTTTCATTTTTCTTGTTATAATTTGGAAAACTCTAATAAAATATATATTTTTTTAAAAAAACAGCCAGGCGGGAGCAACAGCGAAAGTCCTCGGCTCGGACACCCCAAAGCAAGCATAATGTTGAAGGTGGTCCTAGAGCTCCCGAATGGCCACGCGGTGGAGGAGTTGGCTTTGGTTGATTCCGGAGCTTCGGCGTCATTTTTGGAGAGCCAGTGTGGTGTAGTGGTCACGTAATCTGGGGAACCGGGTTCGCGTCTCCGCTCCTCCACATGCAGCTGCTGGGTGACCTTGGGCCAGCCCCACTCACCTCACAGAGTGTTTGTTGTGGGGGAGGAAGGGAAAGGAGATTGTTAGCCGCTTTGAGACTCCTGAAGGGGAGTGAAAGGCGGGATATCAAATCCAAACTCCTCCTCTTCTTCTTCTTCAAGGAGTTTGCAGAGCAGCACCAACTGAACCTGAGGCCTTTGGATTTTCCGCTGCAAGTCACTACAATTGATGGGAGAGAACTGTTGGGAGGTGAAGTGACCCATCAAACGCCTCCCATGAGGATGCGGGTGTCTATCCACTCCGAGGTCATCGCCTTTCACGTGGCCACGTTGGCGGGTCCGCCTATCATACTGGGCATGAGCTGGTTGGCCTTGCACGATCCGGTGGTCTCCTGGCATCAACGGTCACTGATTTTTGGGTCGGCGCACTGCATGGAGAACTGCCTGGGCCTAGAGCTACCTTGACGGTTGGAGGCCGGGATGGCAGCAGCATGCAAAGCAGGGACGACCGAAATTCCTCCGTATTATCGGGACCTACAGGAGGTGTTCAGCGAGAGGGAGGCTGACACGTTGCCACCGCATCAACCGTATGATTGCCAGATCAACCGGATCCCGGGGGCCACGCTGCCGGTGGGCAAGCTCTATTCCATGTCGGAGCGAGAGATCAAGGACCTGAAGGACTTTATCGAGAAAAATCTAAAGAAAGGATTCATCAGGGAATCCAAGGCGGCAGGGGGGAGCCCAGTGTTCTTCGTGGACAAGAAATCGAAGTCGAATTTTATTAGAAACATAGTCAAATTTTATTAGACTTAACCATCCAGGAGTCCTTTAGTTCTTTGCTTCCATTTTAATGAGGGAACAGAAATATGTGAAAAGCAATGTTGTCCAATGTTATCTGATAATATGTCACAACAGGCCCATTGCTCTGAATCAAATTCAATGCAACAAACCAGCAAGGGAAAACATTAAATTTAGGGAAGCTTTTAATGTTTGACGAACTATTGTATTTTAAGATTTTGTTGGAAGCCGCCCAGAGTTTTAATGCCCATGTTTTAGTGTCCTTTTAATATGTTTTAAAGCAAAAGATTCAAGAAAGATCCTTCTTCTGGGGCCTGCCTGTGTGTAGTTCAGATTCGGAAGTTTGATTGCATTTCCTGCCATTTGGGTGCAGAGTGCTCTGTGTCAGAGCTGGCCGCACCTCCTTGCAGGCATGCCTTAAATACCATGGTGCTCCAGCCATTTGGGCCATCTGACCAAGCAAGGCAACTGTCCAACTGCAGCACCCCCGATTCCTTTGTCAACAATGGTAGGCTTACTGGAAGGAAATGGATAGAGTATGAAGAGCCTTTTTCACTCATTGCAGCTTTTGAGCAGGGCATGTGGAAGCATGCCTTCTCTTTGCAAGATCACATCTACAATGTGGATTTCAAGCAGTTTAACCAGTGCAACTTAAGGATGGGCTTCTCTCATCATATCACATGCTCCTTCAATGCCTTATCCACCAAAGTTATGACTATCGCTATGGTGAAGACAAAACCTCCAAACGGGGTCAATCTGTTTGGAGGAAAATTCCTTCCTGGCTCTGAAAATGGCAACCATTATTGGACCACAACAAAGCCAAGGAATGCAGTGCCCTAGAAGGACAATGTTAGCTTACATAAACACACAGCATCATTAAATGGGGGGGGGGGGATAAGGAGGGTTTTTCTGCAACCAACTGTGGAGCCTGGGTTCAGATACAGACAACCTTTATCGGGTCTAAAGGCCTGTCAACTTGGCCTGTTTGGATTGGCCACAATTCAAGTAAAAAGATGGTGGCAAACCTGCCACTCCCCTGTGACTGGTCTAGGACAGGGGTCAGCAAACTTACTGTGCCTCGGTCCAGTGTCTCCAGTGCCGATCGCACAGCAGGCCAGAGTGCGGGGTAGTGCTTGCCCATATGCGTGCGCACATGCTATTTCCGGTCACTTCCGGGTCAGAGGAGCATCGGAAATAGCTTGTGCAAGGACCCCTTGTAAACAAAAAGATACAAGAAAGATCCTTCTTCTGCGGCCTGCCTGGTGTTAGCCTGTGTGTAGTTCAGATTCGGAAGTTTGATTGCATTTCCTGCCATTTGGGTGCAGAGTGCTCTGTGTCAGAGCTGGCCCACACCTCCTTGCAGGCATGTCTTAAGCTTTAAGACCATGGGCCTCCAACCATTTGTGCCATATGACCAAATAAGGCAACTGTCCAACTGCAGCAGCCCCATTTCCTTTGTAAAAGGCGATGAGGAACCCAACAGAGGATGAAGTACCAAGGCACTGATGCCCCTGCTATTTGCAGAATTCCAATGATCCCAGCAGAGCTGATTCTCTACTGAGGACTTGTTGCCTCAGTTGGCCGGAATGACTGACTGCAGGTACAAGGCAGGGCAGACCTCGTAGACACCCAGGGCTTTAGCCCCCTCAATATTTCTAGGAAGGGTGCTCAGTCCCCCCAGTATTGAGGGGACCGCCATCCCCCACCACCAGGCTGTTGCTGTGGCCACAAATGACTGTCACCAGCAGCCGTGGGAGGCCAAGGGCCCTGTTAGCCACGAGGGACATGCGACAAATATGAATGGCCACGCCTGGCAGGGGAGGCGAAGATGGAGGAGAGGAGAGGGGAGGGGGGGAATTTGATTTAATCCATTTGCATTCTGCAGGGTATCATAACAGGTTTCCAAACAAATAAACAACTTTTAACCAAGAGGAAGGAACCAGAATGATTGGCAACTCAAACTAGAGCAAAATCCTTAGTTTTTCACCCCATCTTAATGCAGCCTATGGGACCAAACAATTCATTTGGCGCCGGGCGTAGGTACCTGAGCGGGACTTACGACAGATGTGGATGAACACATCTAGGTCACATTGAGGAATTTGACCACCACACAGATGGGCCAGTGAGTGAAAGATGAAGGAGAATTTGGAATGTTAATAACTCCTCCCACCCATCTCAGGCAAACTGGTGGGGCAGCTACATGCATTCTCAGAAAACACAAGATTATTAAATCCATTCCCAGCTGGATTAAATCCTGGCCATGGGGGCTCAGCCCGCCCCCCCCCCACTATCCCCCATCGCCAGGTTGTAGTTATGGGGCTGCAAATGACAGTCACCTACAGCTGCAGGAGGCACACACCATAGGTAGCAGAGTGGGACATGAGAGAATCAGAACAGGTGGAGTCTTCACCATCTATCTCCTATGAGAGAAGCAACTGTGACAGTAAGGACCCCTTTCTAAACCAAAAGATACAAGAAAGCAGGGGTAACGGGTATATGGGGCTTCAGCCCCCTCAATATTTCTAGGCAGGGGGATCAGTCCCTCCGATACCGAAGGGGCCGCCACTGGCCACCGCTGGGTTGTTATGGGACTGCAAGTGGCCGTCTTGAGCAGCCACAGGAGGCATGGGATGTAGGTAGCCAAGTAGGACATGCGATGGACGTGGATGGACACGCCTGGGTCACATCCGAGGAATTTGACTGCAATTTGGCAAAAAGCTGATTACAGAATAGCAGCTGCCTCTTGAATTGTGCCCGCCATCCCTTCTCCTGCCTGTGAGTAGCTGCTTGGTCTGCCTATGCAGCTTCAGTAAAGTTAGCCTTGAAATGTTTGTGCATTCTGGCCCCACCATTCTCCCCCCACCGCCGCCATTGCTTACCTATTCGCCTACTTTTCACCTTTGAATCCCTGGATTAGTACATGTGGAATGTGCACATAAGCACAGAGAGTGAAATTATGTGAACAGTCAAGTCCACAGTAATTTGAAATGAAGCATTTCCAGGTACAGGAGGTAATTATCCCTCAGGTGAGAGACAAATTTCTTTCAAGAGGAATTTCTTGGTAGGCTGAAGCAGTATTTGCCTTACAGCGCCTGTCACCAATATCTCCTGGAACTGAATCATAGGCTTTCTAAGCACCGATCATTGCAGGAAATTGTCAAATTGGCCGATTCAAATGTCCTTTGTCTCATCTGTTTAATTTTCCATTCTATTTCCTGATTCATCACCTTCATATATTGAACTTGGTATAACTTTATTTCTCTCAGAATCTCGTGATTTATTGCTTTTCATACCTATTTATCTACCACAAGATTCTCTGCGGGTCATTATGCCATCCACAAGGACCTCGTTAGAACTTCAACTGTTCCCCTTATATCCTTACCCATGTCATTTAATTCTGTCTTACGTGTGTGTGTGTGTGTGTGTGTGTGTAACAAAACAAAAGTGAGAGAAAAGGAAATGGCTCTATCAGGCAGTTTTTTTAAAAAAAAAAATGTATGCATTATTTTGAGCAGCAATTGAGGAGAGGTGGAGACTTGAAATATGCACACAATTAAGTTCTGGGTGTTGTTACATATGCTAACCAGAGGAAATCACAAACACATGGAACTGGTTAAACTTTAGTCCTGTGGTGTGCTGAAAGGAGAATGTAGAGAAGCATCTAATTCCTGGACGTTTTGCAGAACCAGAGTGTTGATATTATCTGCAGGGGTGTCCAGTTAATTTACACCCTTATTCTTGCCTCATTCAAGTTTCTTCGTAACGTTAGAATGGAGGAGGTCAAGAGAACAAGGGAAGTAACCAAGGAAGGCCACACATTTCATTACTTTGATGGGGTTCCTACTGCACATTAGTAATTTGAATGGTAACACTCCTGTGCAATATTGTTTGCATTTCTAATTAAAACTAAAGCTGCATTTGCACTGGCTGAAGATTTTGTTAAAGCTCAGTGTGTTTTGCAAGTTGTACTTATGCAGCCAGAAATAAATTTCATTGCACTCAATGCGGCTTTGCACCAAGAAACTTTATGTAGGAGCATACTGATCCTAATAAACTGGGCCTTGTGCTATTTACTTGCATTGAGGACATGACTTGGGACTGTCATGGTTAGCTCTAGCACTGCAGAATTAACCGTTATACCACTCCTTTAGTCATATTTAAATCCTATGGAAATCAATGAAACAAGATGCTGGAATTACCACCTTTCCCAGTTCTCAGCCCTGCAAGCAGGAGTCAATAAATGCCACTTCCCAGTCAGCAGGCCTGAGGCCAGTCCCTGTCAATCTGTATATTTTCTTCTGTTGTCCACCCTTTCGCCTAGAATAGTTTGTATTCTGACTTTCAAAGCACCTTTCCAGATCTGTTGCCTTGATCTCCATTTCTGCTCTACCTTGTTTGTTGTTGTTCTTTTCAAAAGAAAACAAAGGGGGGGGAATGATCCTCTCCTGCTTTCAAGAATATAATTCAGGCATTGTTTCAGTGAAGGAAATAGGTTGCAGACAAGCTAGCTGAGGAATGCCTGATCATAGTCTATGGAAAGAGAGAGGGAGAAATCAGGATAATATGTCTTTGTATGTTTGAAGATAGGGACAGTTTCCAATAGATTTTGCACAGCATGGGTGAGGTTTGTTAGACGCGTGTTCTGTGGGATGCCGAATGCAGACAAGACAAAACAGTGAGTTACAAAAAAGAAAGGATTCACATCTGCACAAAGACCTGTCACTTATCCAGAGTCTCATATGTGGTAACAAGGACTGCTTTCGGCACTAATTAGTTCAGCCCACCAACAAAGCAAAGCAGAGATAAGAACTCAGAATCGGGATGAACTACCCCCTTCTTCCAAATAATAGCCATCCTGCCGGTTTAAGGAAGAGATGTAGTTTGGAGGCCACATTCTTGGGACCCGTAGGCCATGAGTGGAACCACACTCTCTTATTCGTTTGCTTTAAGTGTTCTATCTCTGAGGGTTTCAAAGGTTAACCTTCCAAACAGGAGAGAAGTCAACCCCAGATGCCTCAAGTTCTGGTTGCAAATAGGAAAAGGGAACTGATTAACTACATGGTGCTAAATAAGTATGGACTACACTGCCATTTTTGTGTGTGTGCATGCACCATTCGTTCATGTATGCTCTTCCAAAAGACATTCAAGAATGGATAAGAAAACTTGTTACAGTATCACCAGTTAAATGAAATCTTCAAAAAAGACAACTTGCCATTTGCCTCTAAAATTCAGAGTAGATTGCAGCTTGGTATTGAAGAAATAATAAACTTGAGCCCTGTGAGCCCAAGCCTCTGCTCATGTAGAACATCTTAACCCTTTAAGTACCCCTAACCAAGGGTCTAGAGCTGCTACACAAGGTATCTGCTTTCAAAGAAGAGACCATAATCTTAGAGGCACAGCACATACACTGCACGTTTAAGGTCCCAGACTGAAATCTTGGCATTTCCTGTTAAGAAGATCAGATAGCAAGTGATTGAAAAGACTTCTGCTTGACACCTTGGAGAGGTGCTGCCAGTCAGAATAGACAACACTGTGCTTGATGGACAAACCAGCTGACCTGGTATAAAACAGCTTCCTATGTTCCTAAAACTCACTTTGAAACAGCCTGGTGTTCTCTGGACTGGCATAGTCTAGTAATCCAAGTTATCAATGGTAGCAGCAGAGATGAATTTCTGAAACAAACTTGACAAGACTGAGGGTTTTTGCTGTCAGACCTGCTCAGTTTGTCTGCAGCTTTATGCTAGCTTCCTACACGCACCCCTCCCATCTCCCTCATTTATTAAATGAATGACACGTTTCAAAGTTGGGGGGGGGGAGGGCAATCTTAGGGAACAGACAAATAAATAAGATCTTATTCAACATCTTTATCAACGACTTGGATGATGGACTCAAGGGCATCCTGATCAAATTTGCAGATGACACCAAACTGGGAGGGGTGGCTAACACCCCAGAGGACAGGATCACACTTCAAAACGACCTTGACAGATTAGAGAACTGGGCCAAAACAAACAAGATGAACTTTAACAGGGAGAAATGTAAAGTATTGCACTTGGGCAAAAAAAATGAGAGGCACAAATACAAGATGGGGGACACCTGGCTTGAGAGCAGTACATGTGAAAAGGATCTAGGAGTCTTGGTTGACCACAAACTTGACATGAGCCAACAGTGTGACGCGGCAGCTAAAAAAGCCAATGCAATTCTGGGCTGCATCAATAGGAGTATAGCATCTAGATCAAGGGAAGTAATAGTGCCACTGTATTCTGCTCTGGTCAGACCTCACCTGGAGTACTGTGTCCAGTTCTGGGCACCACAGTTCAAGAAGGACACTGACAAACTGGAACGTGTCCAGAGGAGGGCAACCAAAATGGTCAAAGGCCTGGAAACGATGCCTTATGAGGAACGGCTAAGGGAGCTGGGCATGTTTAGCCTGGAGAAGAGGAGGTTAAGGGGTGATATGATAGCCATGTTCAAATATACAAAAGGATGTCATATAGAGGAGGGAGAAAGGTTGTTTTCTGCTGCTCCAGAGAAGCGGACACGGAGCAATGGATCCAAACTACAAGAAAGAAGATTCCACCTAAACATTATGATACGGAAGGGGGGGCGTGTCTTCTTCACCTTCTTCTTCGCTACAATATATCCATTTATTTCCAATTGTCAATGTCAAAAGGGACTAAAATCTATAAAATTCATAGAAAATCAACGTGCCAATTTGCTCAATTTCTCTAGGACTCCATGACACCTCCCCTGTCCTCCATAATCCCTCAAGCAAGGTGTCAAGACCCTAATCCTGTCAAATCACTCTGCCAAGCCTTTCCTCCGGGCAATGCCAGGTGGCAGGCTATGCATACATGGACCATTGTCTTCTCATCACCGGTACTCAGGATGTGCTTATCTGCGCATATCTCCAGCTCTGCATATTCCCCCCTCCCTCCTCCATATGTTAATTCTGTGTAACCCAACCTCTTCTTAATGTATTCATGATGTAACTGGGATGTATTTTGCACTGTATTCTGGGACATGGAGGGAAGTTTCAAAAGTTCATGTCACCCCTTTCTCGCTGTTCAATCTCGCCTTGAACCTGTTGCTCAATAAACTTGGATCTTCTGCAGTTTGCTCCTGTCTCCGGCTGAGCTCATTTTCCTCCGCAGGGACCCGCGGACTTAGTCCGGCGAGCTGGGTGGCAGAGCAGCCTCGCACCCAGATTTTACCATAACAATTAGGAAGAACTTCCTGACAGTAAGAGCTGTTTGACAGTGGAATTTGCTGCCCAGGAGTGTGGTGGAGTCTCCTCCTTTGGAGGTCTTTAAGCAGAGGCTTGACAACCATATGTCAGGAGTGCTCTGATGGTGTTTCCTGCTTGGCAGGGGGTTGGACTCGATGGCCCTTGTGGTCTCTTCCAACTCTAGGATTCTATGGAGCCTGGCAACCCAACAAAGCAAGATGCATACGCGAGGGCACTAACAATGAGCAAAAAAAAGAGGCGAGAGCACAGTTTAGCCTTTTGAGAAGCAGAGGGGCTTATGGAATCTTTGTGTCAAGTTTTGCAACCTCTGGGGAACTTGCTTGTGATGCTGCAGTTACTTGGCACAGAGAAACGAAACATCACATCTCTCTTAACTGAACCATCCTACAGACTGGAAGTACTGTACATTACGAATGCATGGCGAGTTGCTGCCAAATGTTTGCCTGCTTGATTTCCCTAGCACATAAGCAGACTTCAGCTGAAATCACATGTGGGCATGTAAGCATGAACTGAAACACTGGCAGGCATTTCTGTGGACACAGATGTAATTTTCTTCCAGCTATGATCATGGGGACAGCTGTACCTGACTCTGTTTACAGTCCAAATTGCATTAACATTTCCCTGGTTGGAAAGACAGACACAGCCGAAGAGGCTACATCTTTCCCCTGGGATGTAAACAGGTTTTGCCTTCTCACCCACGCCCCACCACTTTCATGTGACAAAGAGTGTTCTCCTTAATGGAGAGCACTGGTTGCGGTGGGGTCTATCAGGCCACCCCCCCCCCCTTGGTTGCCAGGCAGGATTGGAAAGTTGGCCTGTGGCAATGATTAGTTGGTTGAGTTGCTGGGGCAATTTATGTGTTGCAATTTGGTGGGAGGGATCTAATGCTTTATATTCTGTGCACGCAGCTTGGAAACTTTCTCTTTCCCGCCCGCCCTAAATTTAAGGGTTTTCTGCGTTGACCTTGCTATGCCTGTCATGGGGTCATCTGCTGCTGTGGCAGGGGACTGGTAGGAATTTTGTCCATCTGGCTGATTTGTTTTTTGCCTACTGCAATTTGTCACAACTTGTAAGTTGTGGTTAGGCATTGGTTATCAAATTGGTTGGAAGAGGGGCAAGGACTGGCTGGGCCTGCCCCTCCAACGCTGCTGCGGAAAGGGAATTCCGTTAAAGGAACCCAGGGGCTTGCCATGTTTTTGTCCGAATCCCTGGAATGGGGCTAGGACCGGCAAGCCCTAGGGAGCATGCGGGGAGAAGTGAGGGCCTGTCGCTCAGCTCCATTTCTCCCCAATATTGTTTTCCCTTACTGGCTTTCGGTGGAATCCGGAAGTAAGTTCTGTCCCCAGGCGGGGGGCGGGGGGGACGACGACAGATAGTCTTAACCAATGCCTAAGCAACCACTAACAATCATGTATGTTAATAAAGTTGTGGCCAAAATTATGCCAAAAACCTTAAAGAAAAATTATGTGTGTGTTGTGAGTTATTTGAGGGGTGGCTTGGGGACCTTGACACGCAATTACACTTATCAAGTAATGGCAAGGTTGTGTGAAATGCCTGTAAAGCACATAGGGTGTTTCCCACATTCAGTACCAGAGAGAAAAGCAGGGATGTGTTTAAGCTAAAGGTGTACTGCGATGTTTCGTTATAAAGCTTCTGAATTTCATGGATTAGGAAGTACTGAAATTTTCTAATGTATATAAATGTATTAGCTGGGCTTCTATGGGTGAAAGAAAATCAAAAGCCTTTCTGCCTCGCCCCTTTCTCCTCTAAGAACGCTGAAGCCTCATTATCAACAGCTGTGTCTTTCCCCAGCTATTCCTTTTCCAGCTTCTCTTCCAGCTAGAGTCCCAATAGCATCCAAAAGAGTCACAGATTCTCCATTACTATTAGCAAACAACTATGGGAACTGTAAGTGACGATTGTTTAAATGTTTTCACACTTAATATTAAAACAGCACAATCTTTTGGAAACATTGGCTTTGAAATTTTTGGTCCGGGCCTAAAGCTTAAGCTTGAATAACGCCTAAACGCAATAGGCTATGCAAAGCTGCCTTTGCTTTTTGCTACTATAAAAGTTGTATTAATATTTGGTCTTTATGTAGTAGGAAAACTGATAAACCAAATGTTAAGTAGGTACAAATATTATGTCTAAGTAAAAAATTTTCCCCACACACAAACAAAAAAGATAGTTCCCGTCCTCAAGTTTACAATCTCATTGCTAATCCTTTTTGGGTAGTCTGAAAGCATTTTTTCTTTCTTTAAGGTGGGGGAAACCCGAGATGAAAGTAGTAATGTGTTTAAGCTAAAGTTGAATTGTAATGTTTGTTTATAATGCTTCTGAATTTCATGGACTGGGAAAAGCCTCAATGACCTTGCTCCCAGCCCTTCCCTTGCTGCAAAAAATAAAATAAAAATATCTACAACCACAGGAGTTTTACCCCACATTGCCTTAGATGGCTAAGCTAACATGTTTAATTAGAGAAAAATCGTTACTAGCATTTGTTAAGGATTGGAAGTTTCCTATGGACCTTTTGTGTGAAAGAGAAAATGAACTTGCAGTATCTGAATTTGAAGATTGAAAAAAAATACTCTCTTTAACATTCTATTTTCTATAAACCAGTATCATACGTAGCTACTGAGACCCAGAAGTCCTTTTATTCTAGTCTCTCCCTTTAGTTGTTTTCTTTCTTTCCCTTTGTCTTCTACTTTTGTTTTCTCTTTTTCTTGTATTTTCTTCCTTCTGACTTTCTTTCTGCTCTTTCTTAGCTTAAGTAGCTGTTTTAACTCAGTATATTATAAAATATATATTTATAATGAATATTATTTCTGTCTGTCTTAGCACAAGTATCAATCAATAAATACAAACTTTTTAAAAAAAGGATTTTTACACCACAAACTCTTTCCCCAGTGTTCTATCGCAAACTGTTCCCCCAAGGAAAACATCCTAGCAGTTTCTTGCTGCAGCCCCAGCCCCAGCCCCAGCCCCAGCCCCAAACCTCACCCTGCCAGCCCCACAAATCCCACTCCCAGTCAAGTTCCTTCTCCTCTATAAGTACCCCGAAGCCTAATTTTCAACAACTGTGTCTTTCCTCAGTTGCTCCTAATCCTGCAGATATCCTCCACCTGCTGTCCAGGGACCCAATACAGCATCTATGCAAGAGGGAAATCCAGAGGCCTGACATCAGCACACCCTGTGGCATGACTGCACAGCCTATAGTGGCAAAGGACTGAGGACCCCCGAAATTTTAAAGAAGGGGTGGGCCCCTTCAAAATTCCCTGGGACAGTGAGACTTTAACACTCCCTATGGTGTGCTTGAGATATCTAGGGGGTCAAGGTACTCCCAAAATTTTCAATAGGCGTGGGCCCCCTCAAAAATCCCTGGGATCACACAATGTCAGCACACCCCCATGGTGTGCTTGTGACATATACAGGATGGGGAGGCCAAGGACCCCAAATTTTCAAGGGGGTGCCCCCCTCAAAATGCCCTGGAGCAGTGTGATGTCAGCACATGCCATCTAAGGGGACATGGGCTGAGGGCCCCCAAAATGTTGAAGGGTCCCCCTCAAAATTCCCTAGGGTCATGTCATGCAATTTCAGCACACCACATGGTGTTCTTGTGCCATCTAGGGGGACATTGGCTGAGGGGTCCCAAAATGTTGAAGCGCCCCCCAAAAATTACCTGGGGTCATGCAATTTCAGCACACCCCATGTTGTGCTCATGCCGTCTAGGGGGACATGGACTGAGGGCCCCCAAAATGTTGAAGCGCCCCCCCCAAAAAATTCCCTGGGGTCATGCAATTTCAGCACACCCCATGTTGTGCTCATGCCGTCTAGGGGGACATGGGCTGAGGGCCCCCAAAATGTTGAAGCGCCCCCCCCAAAAAATATTCCCTGGGGTCATGCAATTTCAGCACACCCCATGTTGTGTTCATGCCGTCTTGGGGGACATGGGCTGATACCGTGGGATGCACCACTGAATTTTTCTTCAAACATCTGTGGGCCTGGTGTGACACAATATCAAATTTCATTGGACAACATTGTTTTTCACACATGCATGCTTCTCTTCCCCCCTTAAAATGGAAGCAACTAAGTAAAGATACACTGCCTCCGGTTCTCATAACCCTTAGATTTTCATAGGCAGCTGTCTGCAAAGGTCATCCATCAGGGCGACCAAGACTGACTCAGTTCTTCGGCCAGGATTGAACCCAGATGGGCATGGATTTAAATCATCTGTGTTTTCCAAGAATTCTTGTAGCTGCCCCACTGCTATCGCCTCCTATGACTAGGCGGACAATGACCTTTTAACACACTGAAAGCTCCCAAGTCCAAAAGGTGTGAAGGGGGCCAACTCCCACTTGCACGGGCAAAGGCACTTTATCTGTGACTGGTGCCACCCACCCAAGCCACTGTTTGAACGGCTGAGATCATAGAATCATAGAATCATAGAATGGGAAGAGACTACAAGGGCCATCGAGTCCAACCCCCTGCCAAGCAGGAAACACCATCAGAGCACTCCTGACATATGGTTGTCAAGCCTCTGCTTAAAGACCTCCAAAGGAAACATCACAATATCATACTCTGGGAAGGTACTGTCAGTACAGGACTGGACCAGAGCAGGCAGTCTGAATTGTCAACCATTTTGCATTCTATATTCCCTATCTTTTAAACAACCCTCGTTTGTTGCGGCAGTTTTGCGGCTCTTAAAAGCCAGAAGGGTACTAGCAGCAGGACCAACCTACACCCCTCAGCTGTTTAGAACCTTCCTTAGGCACAATTTATGCATGATCTTTGTTTTGCAGCCTTTTCAGAGCATGAGGTTAATCCCCCGTTCTCCTTGTTTTCCTAAAGAAAATGAGATTTTCAATCTTTCTGGGGGGTTTTCAATTTTTTTTATTGATTTTCCAGCTCCGAGACAGAGCACTCTGCATTTTTTGCCATTTGGGTGCAATCAAACTGCAGATTCTGAACTACACATGGGCTGATACCCCGGGATGCACCACTGAATTGTTCTTCAAAAATCTGTGCTTTCTTATTTCTTCACCTTTTTGTTTCCTCATCGTCTTTTACAAAGGAAATGGGGCTGCTGCAGTTGGACAGTTGCCTTACTTGGTCATATGGCCCAAATGGTTGGAGGCCCATGGTCTTAAAGCTTAAGACATGCCTGCAAGGAGGTGTGGGCCAGCTCTGACACAGAGCATGATGCATTTTCTGCCATGTGGGTGCAATCAAACTGCAGAATCTGAACTACACGTGGGCTGATACCCCGGGATGCACCACTGAATTTTTCTTCAAAAATCTGGGGGTACACCACCTAAGCTTTGAGCTACCTCTCCAATAGTGACCCATCAACACCAAACAGTTTGTCGTTGGCTTCCTTGGCATAGTTCTTCAAGTAGGAGGCTTCCTTAGCAAAGTAAACAGTAGCAAAGTAAACTGCGCTATTAACTGACAAGGCCAAGCAGGCGTTAAAGACGTCTGTGCAAATAGGCTTTCTCCAGGACGCTCCTGTGCCATGGAAAAGGTCTCTGTCCAAGGAGGTCTGGTCCTCTACTGAGTGTATCTGGGAAATGCGCCTCTTCTGCCTTCTGATAGGCTACACCTGAAAAGAGCCACTTCTGCCATTGTGAAAGCTGAGCTCTCTTGAGGTGGTAGGAGGACCCATGCAGCAGGATAAAGCCCACAATAAACACCGAGAGGATCCTCTCCTGTGAGGGCTACAGTGGGAAGGACTGGAGCAAGAAACCATAAACAGTGTGCAGTAAAGGTAAATGTTTGTAAAACGATCCTGAGAATTTGTTGGGCTGCAGACTTAGGCAAATTTGGGCTGAGGCAAAAAAAAGTCCTGAAAACCATTCTCTTAGCGTTAGTTTTCCCATTATTAATGCCTTAGTTTCATACTTGGATGCTTCATATATAATTAGTGCTGATGAATAAAGTATACCTGATGATTACTTAGAGGTGCTTAGTTTTCCTTTAAAGCAAATAATGGGTACAATGATGGAGTTTTCTGCTTCTCACAATTCCTTTGTCAGCTGAGTTTCTTCCAAACCTCTAATCTATTTTTGAAAAGAGTCTTGGTAATAGTAATAATAAGCAATAATGGGAATATTGTTGGCTCTGTACCGTGCCATGCTAATGAGTACTCCTTTTTATTTTAATGTTTTCTTGTTTAAGGAGAAATATATTAGTTTGCTCCCTTCCTTGCTAACTTTCCTGCTGTGGAATTCTTGAAAACTGGCAAATTTTAGCCATTAAACAGGAACTTTGAATAGAAAGCATGTATTAACAATATCCCCAATCTTCCCTAGGCAGCATGGCCAGTGGTCAAGGATGATGGGGACTGGCCTCCAGAGGACCAAAGATTCTCCATTCCTGGTGCAAGTAGAAGAATTGTAATTATTCCACCACAGGGAAAAATAATACATAGTGGGGGGGGGGGATACAGATGTGTGTGTGTTTGTGTGTCACAATTCATCATGCTGTTTTGTGTCAACATAAGCTGAGTTCTTTTCTATTCTTGCTGGATGTTCAAGAAACTGCCAGTGTAACGAGATGTCACACACAAGGATGTCAACTCTTAGTGAAGCTGTTGAGAGCGTTTCAATTTTAGAGGATGGTTGAAGGCAAAAATTGGGAGACTTCATAGTGAAAATGGATCGAATGCCCACCTTTTAAATTTGTTTTTAAAATAACGTTTCTATCTGTCAGATTGAAGAGCATCTTGAAAACATGACTGCCATGAACAAGCACACAAGCAGCTAATAATACAAACAGCAAGACTCTCTATATGGTTTGTCTCCCGCCTCTCAATGGCTCTTTAACTAACCTTTTGATTTGGGGTCCTTTGTATGACACCATATGCAGCTTTATTATTTGGATCTGAAAAGGATGCAGGTACCTTTCCCTTTCAAGATATTGTGTGATAATTTTACTTTTATTTAAGTAGAAACTGCTTTACCAGTCTGATGCTGGGGTCACACAAACCCCAATTAGATGGTGGTGGTGATGTTTGAAAGATTTGCTTGACTGACCCCAAATTAATATAAAGAGGATGAAATTGTCTTGAGGAAGATTGTTGATTGTACAGGGGTAGAAGTATACAGGAATGATGTGGGGGGGGGGTCAGAGTTGTCGAGCAGCAGTCCTTTACTGAGCCTGTCAGGCCCCACCACAACCCAGGTAAAGAGAAGCAGGGCAGGGCCCTTCAGGCTATCAGCAGGTCAGTCCTGGGCAACAGCAGCAGCAGAAAAGAAATTGATACTTTCCCCCCTAATGTACATATTTTTCAAGAGTCAAAAAGCAAGAGAATAAGAATTGGGTCGCTATCCATGGCCGCTTCTTAAGACCAAAGAGAAGCAGAAAGACCAGACGCCTCCACCGCCCTCGCTTCCGATTGGACGCTGTGCCAATGACACATTTGTTGACTTTTCTGGCCAAGCGGATGGTATGTTGCACGGAATTTCATATTGGTAAAAAGTAATGTTGTCCAATGTTATATGATATCATTATATGATACAGGATGCTGCTTCTTGCATCTGTTCACTCACTGTAGTAATGCCAACTTTCCCCACTTAGGCAAGTTAGAACCAGGGCTTTTTCTCAGCTGGAGCTTGCTCGAACAGATCCAGCACCTCTCAGGTGGGCACCATTAGAGAACAAGGGAAGTGTTCGTGAATTCTGGCACTTTTTTAAAAATAGAAAAAACATTAAACGCGTAACAAAACATGAAGCTGAAATATATTGACCAGACACAATTTCAACGAGTAACAGTTTTTTTTAATAATTCACATATGTAGTAAAAAGGTGCCATCACGCCATTCTGTGAGCTATGGTAAAATAGCATGCATATCTGCAGCAAGGCAAAAGGGAAAAGTGCCCCATTTCTGCTTTCAGTTGTATATTAGGAATCAGTTTTGTGAACTTTATGATACAAAAAGCTAACCATTTTTTTTAAGCAGCAACCCAAATATAACTATGAAACAAAAGGTATCAAGAACTATACAACCACTACACCTCATTCGGATGCTGTGCCAATGAAGTAGTTCATTTATTAACTTATTAAAAGAAAAGCCACTCCTAATATATTTTCCCTTTTTATGTTTTTAAAGTAATTTTTGTTGAGTTTTCCATTAAATCATATTCACATTTTGTTACATAATTCTATGACTTAATATGTAAGAGCATCGACCTCTTTCTGACTTCCACATAACTTTCCATATTCTTCGCATTTCTATAAGCACTTATTTACCCTTTGTCAAATTATAATATTTCACCTTATTATCGGTAAATCAGTTCCTTATAGTTACATTACAAAACATTTCAATTCAAGCCTACAAACGTTTTCAAATGTTTACAATTTTCTTTCATAAATGTGTTCCAGTCCTTTGGAAACAGTTCGTCACGCTGATTCCGGATTATGTCTTCGAACTCCATATTCTTGAGCTGCCAGTCTTCCAGTGTTGGAAGTTCCTGCTGCTTCCATTTCTGAGCCAGAAGTGTCCTTGCAGCCATTGTGGCATACATAAACATGTTTACATCACTTTTATGTATTTCCTCACCAATTAAGCCTAATAGAAATGCCTCTGGTTTTTTATTAAAATTATATTTCAAAACCTTTTTTAACTCGTATATTATGTCCCAGAAGGCTTTCACTTTAGAACAAGTCCACCACAGATGGAGGAAGTTCCCCTCCTTCTCCTTACACTTCCAACAATTTTTGTCTTGATTTCTATACATCTTAGCAAGTTTGGCATGTCTAATATACCATCGATACATCATCTTAAATATATTTTCTTTGAGTGACACACATGCTGTGAATTTAATTGTTTCGGTCCACAGTTTTCTCCACCTTTTAAAATCAATATTGTGCCCTAAATCCTGGGCCCACCTAATCATAACACTTTTTACCTCTTCATCCTTTGTGTGCCACTCCAGTAGTAACTGATACATTTTCGACAGTATTTTCATTTTACTACCCAGCAATTCTGTCTCCAATTTAGATTTGTTACTTCCAAATCCGTTTCTTCTATTATCCTCTCTAAACACATCTTGTAACAATCGGTTACCTTTCCTCTTAGTTCTTCAAATGTCTTTAACTTTGTTTTATTATCACTTCCATCAGCAAGTCTTTGTATGTCGCCCATTCAGTTCCCATATTTATTTATTTTTTTGACTGCAAAAGCCTCCAGAGGTGAGAGCCACCTCGGAGTTTTGCATTCCAATAATGTTTTATGTCTGCTCCACACCTCATACAATGATTTTCTAATAGTATGGTTCAAAAACCCTCTGTGCATTCTGACCATTCTGACCACAGGTAGGCGTGCCACGCGAATCTGTTGTCAAATCCCTCCAAATCCAATATAGCTGAATTATCTAAGGTTACCCTGGGTGGCGCTGTGGGTAAAACCTCAGCGCCTAGGACTTGCCGATCGCATGGTCGGCAGTTCGAATCCCCGCATCGGGGTGAGCTCCCGTCGTTCGGTCCCAGCTCCTGCCCACCTAGCAGTTCGAAAGCACCCTTAAGTGCAAGTAGATAAATAGGTACCGCTTTACAGCGGGAAGGTAAACGGCGTTTCCGTGTGCTGCTCTGGTGCTTCGCCAGAGCAGCTTCGTCACGCTGGCCACGTGACCCGGAAGTGTCTGCGGACAGCGCTGGCTCCCGGCCTCTAGAGTGAGATGAGCGCACAACCCTAGAGTCTGTCAAGACTGGCCTGTACGGGCAGGGGTACCTTTACCTTTTACCTTATCCATTCTCTCAACCAACAAAAACACGCCGCCTCGTAGTAAATTTTTAGATCTGGCAGGGAAAGTCATGTCAGACTAACCTGATCTCGTTTTTTGACAGAATTACAAGCCTGGTAGATGAAGGGAACGCAGTGGATGTAGCCTACCTTGATTTCAGCAAGGCATTTGACAAGGTGCCCCATGATATTCTTGTAAAGAAGCTGGTAAAATGCGGTCTTGACTATGCTACCACTCAGTGGATTTGTAACTGGCTGACTGACCGAACCCAAAGGGTGCTCATCAATGGTTCCTCTTCATCCTGGAGAAGAGTGACTAGTGGGGTGCCACAGGGTTCTGTCTTGGGCCCGGTCTTATTCAACATCTTTATCAACGACTTGGATGATGGACTCAAGGGCATCCTGATCAAATTTGCAGATGACACCAAACTGGGAGGGGTGGCTAACACCCCAGAGGACAGGATCACACTTCAAAACGACCTTGACAGATTAGAGAACTAGGCAAAAATAAACAAGATGAATTTTAACAGGGAGAAATGTAAAGTATTGCACTTGGGCAAAAAAAATGAGAGGCACAAATACAAGATGGGTGACACCTGGCTTGAGAGCAGTACATGTGAAAAGGATCTAGGAGTCTTGGTTGACCACAAACTTGACATGAGCCAACAGTGTGACGCGGCAGCTAAAAAAGCCAATGCAATTCTGGGCTGCATCAATAGGAGTATAGCATCTAGATCAAGGGAAGTAATAGTGCCACTGTATTCTGCTCTGGTCAGACCACACCTGGAGTACTGTGTCCAGTTCTGGGCACCACAATTCAAGAAGGACACTGACAAACTGGAACGTGTCCAGAGGAGGGCAACCAAAATGGTCAAAGGCCTGGAAACGATGCCTTATGAGGAACGGCTAAGGGAGCTGGGCATGTTTAGCCTGGAGAAGAGGAGGTTAAGGGGTGATATGATAGCCATGTTCAAATATATAAAAGGATGTCACATAGAGGAGGGAGAAAGGTTGTTTTCTGCTGCTCCGGAGAAGCGGACACGGAGCAATGGATCCAAACTACAAGAAAGAAGATTCCACCTAAACATTAGGAAGAACTTCCTGACAGTAAGAGCTGTTCGACAGTGGAATTTGCTGCCAAGGAGTGTGGTGGAGTCTCCTACTTTGGAGGTCTTTAAGCAGAGGCTTGACAACCATATGTCAGGAGTGCTCTGATGGTGTTTCCTGCTTGGCAGGGGGTTGGACTCGATGGCCCTTGTGGTCTCTTCCAACTCTATGATGTGACATGTGATTGATTTATTGCTCAGATAAATCAGATAAATCTTGGCGTCCAGCCCGCTTCGGCTGCGCTCCTGGCCAGGCCTCAGACTTCAAAGGCCACATTCCGATGTTCTGAGCAAAACGCAGAGATCAGCAGCGGTAAGAGAAAGCTCCAAAAAACTCCAGTGCTTGCTTCAGTGTGCTCAAATAAAGTCCACTCAGGATCTTAGCAGCTAAAAGCAGTTTTATTTACAGCAGACTATCCATTGTCGAACAGCATCGTGAAAACACGTCCACTCTCCTCAAAAGCGAAAATAGAGAGTCAGAACAAAGACTTGAGAGACTCGGAACTGACGTGGAGTCTCCCCCCTCCCAACAGTAGGCAGGGCGTACACTCTGAGCTGTTTAACCCTGTAAGCTCAGGTTCCCTTCACACCCCCTCTCGTCCTGCGCTACTGTGGGGAAAGTATGTACAGAACTTACCCCCAACTCCAAACCACCACAAAACTCCCCATGACGCTGGAAGCTTAAAGGTTTGGTAAAGCCATCGGCCAAGTTATTGTGACTGGCACAATACTTCAACCGTATCAAACCTGACTGAACACTCTGACACACATTTTGGAAACGTATGTCCAGATGCTTGGTTCTGGCCTTAAATTGCGCAGATTCAGCCAATTTCAAACAAGGTTGATTGTCTTCCCAAACCGTGATGGGCAAGCTACAATCTCCATAGATCTCTTGCACCAAGCATCTATAGAACTCTAGTTCCCGGCACAAATCTGACAGTGCACTGAATTCAGCCTCAGTAGAAGACAGCGCAATGAGACTTTGTTTCCGGGACTTCCACCCAATTAGTGACTTCCCAAACTTTACCACCAACCCAGACACAGACTTGCGGTCCTGCAAATTCGCCCAGTCACTGTCCGCATAGCATGTGAGCTTCGCCTCACCTTCAGCTGGCAGCTTAAGACAGAAGTCTTTGGTATGCTGCAGGTAGCGCAGTACCCGCTTGATACCGTGCCAAGCACTCACACTGGGCTTTGACGCTTCCCTACTTAGCAGGTTGGTAGCAAAGGCAATGTCTGGTCTGCTCCATTGGGATAGATACAACAGACTACCTAGAGCTGACTGAAAGAGCTCAGCATTCTCGAACTCTGCACTTTCTGCTTGCTGGCTCTCTTTCACGAAGTTCGTCTCCATGGGTGTCCGAACTCCTGCACAATCGGACATTCTGAACTTCTCAAGCAACTGCTCAATCTTGCCTTTCTGACTGAGCAAGAAGCTACCATCCTCAGTTCTCGCTATCTGGACGCCTAGGTAGATCTTTACTGCACCCAGGTTCTTGAGCTGAAACTGTTTCCCTAGCTCTTTGGCAAACTTCTGCACCTGTTTGTCTGCCTTTCCAATGTGGATGATGTCATCAACATAAAACAAAACCAGTTCCTGTGAGTCTCCTGATCCTCTTAGGAACAGGCAACTGTCAGCAAGACTCTTCCTGAAACCTAGCTTCTCCAAAGCTTCATTCAGGCACAAGTTCCAATTCCTGGCCGACTGCTTCAGGCCGTAAATTGACTTGTGAAGTTTCCACACAGTACCTTGCTCAATGCCCTCAAACCCTGGAGGAGGAAGCATGTACAGATCCTCCTGGAGGTCTGAGTTCAAGTAAGCAACGTCCACATCAAAGTGATGCACCAGCAACCCTCTTTGTGCAGCGATGGCCAAGAGCAAACGTAGAGATTCACTCCTACAGGTGGGAGCATAAACTTCCGTATAATGCAACCCCCTGCGCTGCGTGAATCCTCTCGCCACTAATCTGGCCTTATACTGCGGTTCTCCTGTCGCTGTGGGCTTAAGTCGGTAAACCCAGCGGCTACCCACTGTCTTTTTGCCCACCGGCAACTTCGTGAGAGAGAACACACCTAAAGACTCCATTGAGTTCATTTCCTTCTGCATCGCCTCATGCCATTTTCTGGCTTCTTCCTGGGGGAGTTTCTGAACATCCTCAAAACTCTCGGGTTCACACTGTGCCATTCCGACCCACACACTAGTGACGGCAAACCTATCAGGAGGTTTCCCCTTGGTCGTCCGAGTTGATCGACGCAGCACTACTTCAGGAACCCCCTCTGACCCACTAGGGCCAGCCAGAACGTCCTTGGCATCAGAGAGCTCCCCCTCTGACTTACTGCGCCTTCTGGACTTCTCAGCCGAACCTGTGGGGGAAGATGGAGCACTGCGTTGCTCAATCTTCACAGTCTTGGGAGAAGTTCTCCCCTCTGCCTGCACTGGGTCTGGACTCTGAGCCACAGTCGCAGGTTCAACCTCTTCCTCTTCTTCATCAGCAGAGTCAAGCAGACTCTCTGACAGGATGTCAGGGTTCCCATGTATCCTTGCCCAGCCACTCTGCTCACAGAATTCAGCACTGTTGCTGAGCAGAATCCTGGACTGATTCCCTGACGGATACGCAAATCTCCACCCCTTGGTCCCTGGCTCATACCCACAAAAAATCATCTTTTGGGACTTGGGTTCACCTTTCTTGCGTTTGGCTTTTGGTATGAAAACCCACGCTTCACAACTGAATACACGAAAGTAGTGTACTTTCGGTTTCTTTCCATGCAGCAAAAAATACGGGGTGTCACCTACCACTGAACTGAACGACCTGTTCAGTATAAAGTTGGCCGTTCGCCAAGCCTCCCCCCAAAAGCGCTGTGGGAGCCCGGCATCAAACAAAAGAGCTGCGGACATCTCCCCTAGAGTCCTGTTCCGTCTTTCCGCAATCCCATTCTGTTGGGGACTGTGCGGAGAGGACAATCTGTGTTGAATCCCCTTTTTGCGGAAGAAACTTTGCAGTGCAGACCCGGTGAACTCCCCACCGCGATCGCTCTGAAAGTTTTGCACCCGTGTGGAAAACTGCAGTTCCACAGCCGCAATCCAGTCTTTGATCAGCGGTGCAGCTTCACATTTGTGTCGGATCGTGAAGGTCCAGGAGTTGCGCGTATGGTCATCAATCAGAACCAGCGCATATTTGGCTCCTCCCATACTGGTCACAGACATCGGCCCAGACAAATCTGCATGAATTAACTGAAAAGCCCTAGTGGTCACCCTCTCAGACCTTGGGTATGTGCACGTTTTCACCTTTGCGGACTTGCAAGCTCTGCAATCTAGAAACTTAGCACATGATTTCATTTTGCACCCTTGCGTATACTCTGGGATCTTTTTCACTGACCCCCAGGACACGTGTGCCATGCGTCTGTGCCAGAGGTGAGCACACGCATCATGAACTGGAACGTTGGCACACTGTGCTTGAGCCTCCTCTGTGTCACCTGGACCTGCAAAAGAAGCATTCAATACAAACAACCTGTCTTTACATTCAACACTGACTAGGTGCTGTCCATTCTTAGAAATAGAGCACTTATTGTCTTCAAAACACACTCTGTAGTTCTCAGCAAGAAGTGCGCTGACAGACAGCAACACGCAAGACAGTCCTGGAACAACATAAGCCTGGATTGAATCCTGTAAGAAAGAACAAAACAGTGAGCCAGTCTGTGTGAGTGGGTGTCTAGTCCCATCTGCTAAACAGACAGTCTTCCCAGAAGGTACAGAGGTGCAGTTCTCCAGGACTCCTGCAGATGGCACGAGATGATGGGAAGCTCCACTGTCTATGACAAAAGTCAGCACAGCATCCTGTTGACAACTCTTGACTGTAGCCATAGAGGCTGCCAAATGTTTATGTTCAGTGTCTCTGCCAGCTGCCCTCGGCTTGCCTTTCCCACGCTTTGAAGAAGAGCCCTTTATCTGGTTGCTACGGGAGACGGCCTTCGGCTGTTCCTGTGCCTCCACTGGACATTCTCTCACCAGATGGGAGGGGGAGCCACAGCGATAACAGCGGCGACGCGTAGCAACCGCTCTCACAGCTCCCTCTTCAGCCATTCCTTTGTTCCCAGCACCCCCACCTTTGGGTGCACAGCCTGGGCCTGCACGCTCCCCAGCACTCTGGTTGCGGGCCTCAACATCACGCGGCCCCTCGGAGACAAAGCAGCTACTCCCAGCTGTAACTTCAGGAACATGGCCAGCAGCCCCCTCTGGGCTCTCGGCTTCCTCCCGGCCCTGGGCTCCTGCTGAGCTTTCACACAGACTCCTCAGCACCTGCCAGGCGGCCTGAGCCGACTCAACGCCCTCCAGGTGGGGCAACAGCATAGCGTCCACGCTTGCTCTCAACATGCAGAGCTCTCTTTGCATTCTCTGCTCTCTATCTTCCAGCAAAGCAGCCTCCAGGTCTGCTCCGCCATCTTCAGCAGCAACAGGCATGGGTGGGGCCGGCTCCTTCTGGGCTATACTCCAGAGCCCTGTGGCCAAAAACCACCCCCTTACTCTTCTAACCCAGATATCCCAGGACTGGGCTGTGAGCTTTTCAAACGGGACATCATAAAAGTCCTGGAGCTCAGCCATCTCCTCCCCCAGTGCTCCCATTGGGGCTTCTGAAGTACTCACGCGTACCAGCCAGCTTCAATGGAGAGGCGTCCAGTGGCTCCTTGC
>NC_138757.1:37836527-37849027 GCF_965113315.1 Podarcis vaucheri
AAGCGATGGATGCGTGTTTTTTGTCTACTATTGATGTGGATCTTGCCCGACGGGAGATTCATGGACTAAAACAAGGGAGGGCAAGCGTCCGGCAGTACCACGCCCGCTTTTTTGCGCTGGTCAGTGCCTTAGAGTGGGACCGGGATTCGCCCCCTGTCAGAGACCTGTTCTGGGAGGGTCTAAGCTCTGCGGTCAAGGATGAGATTGCAAGGGGGGAGAGGCCCCGAAGCACGCAGGAGGTGGTCCAAAGGGCGCTGACTGTGGGGGTGAGGCTGGAAGAACGTCCATGGTGCAGAGATGAAGGACGTGGAGGGCGCGAAGCAGCGAGAAGTTTCTCTTTCATTCCAAGAGAAGCAGCGCGTGCGCAATCCACACCTCCGCCTGGAGGGGGAGGGGAACCGATGGAGGTTGGAGGTGCAAGGGCTCAGTCAGCAGCCAGAGCCCAAGCACCGACAGCAGTGAAAGCGAAGCCTCCTAGAGGGAACAGGAAGTGTTACATCTGCGAGGATCCAGGCCATTTGGCGAAAGAGTGTCCCCGGAGGCTCCACAAGCACACTGCAGCCTCAGCAATGGTGACTGCAGCAACGCAGCAAGGAGAACCACAGCAGGGAAACGACGATGTCTGGCTGGAGACAGAGGCACTGGGGCCCAGCCAGACGCATCAGTGAAGCAGTCCCCAGCGATCTTGCAACCCACGGACCCCCTCCCACCCAAACCAGTAGTGCAGCTCACAGCATCTCTCCAGCTACCCGATGGCGTCACTATCGAAGTGCCGCTTTCTGTGGATTCTGGAAGCAACGCAGACTTTATAGCGCAGGATTTTGTGGAGCAGCACGCTATACAGCTACTGCCTGCCACTCTGCCCCTGCAAGTCGTCACAGTGGATGGCAGAGAGTTGCTAGGGGGGCAGGTGGTGAAGCAAACGCCACCGATGGTGATGCGCCTTGGCAACCACAGGGAAGTCATCAGTTTTAATGTCACCCAACTGTCGGACACGCCCATTGTGTTGGGCATGAGTTGGCTGGACAGGCACAGTCCGACACTGGCTTGGTACCAGAGACAGCTGATCTTCGGCTCCTCTTATTGCGCAGAACACTGCATCCTGCCCAGACAGGAGGGAGAGGAGGAGGAATCACAACTGCAGTTGGGAACGTTGCAAGCAGTCCCCCACAAATACGCAGACTTTCTGGAGGTCTTCTGCGAGAAAGAGGCTGACAAGCTACCACCGCACAGGCAATATGACTGCAAGATTGACCTCCTACCAGGGGCGACGCTGCCGAAAGGGAAGCTGTATTCCATGTCTGAGGACGAATTACAGGAACTCAAACAGTTCATAGATCACAATTTGCAGCGCGGTTTCATCCGGGAGTCCAGGGCAGTAGGGGGCAGTCCTGTTTTCTTCGTGAAGAAGAAAGACACGCCCCCAAAAAGACTGGTGGTGGATTTTCGCCTCTTAAACAAGATGACCAAGCCTTCTGATTTCCCCATGCCCAGGATTGACGACCTACTAGCGACGGTGCGCAAGGGACGCGTGTTCACCAAGTTGGACCTGCGAGGTGCGTACAATCTCATCCGCATGAGGGAGGGCGATGAGTGGAAGACAGCCATGTTCACGCCTCTGGGCACCTACGAATACAGAGTGATGCCGTTTGGATTGCAAAACGGTTCTCACTGTTTCCAAGCTTTCATGCATCATGTGTTGGCGGGACTCCTTTACAAGAAGTGCGTCTGCTTTCTGGATGACATCCTGATATTCTCCGAATCGCAGCAAGCCCATGACCAAGATGTTCGGGAGGTGCTGAAGAGGCTGCAGCAGCATAGACTGTACGCCAAACTGGAGAAGTGCCAGTTCGACACGACGGAGGTGGATTTCTTGGGTTACAAGTTGTCGGACAAGGGGCTAGCCATGGACAGCGCCAAGGTTCGTGCGGTGTTGGATTGGAAGAGCCCGCGCAACCGGAAGGAGGTCCAGCGGTTTGTCGGCTTCGCCAACTTCTATCGCAAGTTTATCAAGGGGTTCGCGATGCAGACGGCGGCCATTACGGACACGCTAAGCTCCAAGAAAAAGAAATTCATCTGGACGGAGCAGGCGGAGCAGTCCTTTCAAGCACTCAAGCGTCTCTTCGCGTCGGAAGAGCAACTGCTGCATATCGACCCCAGCAGACCGATGCGGGTAGAGACAGACGCGTCCGATAGAGCAGTGGGAGCTGTCCTGCTGCAAAGGGACCCACAGGGGGTCTGGAGGCCGGGAGCGTTCTACTCCAGAAAGCTCAGCAAGTCGGAGCAGAACTACACCATCTGGGACAGGGAGTTGCTGGCCATTCATGCAGCTTTCAAGGCGTGGAGGCACTTCCTGATCGGCGCCAAGCACACGGTGCAGGTCTGCACGGATCACAAGAATCTGGAGCACTGGCGCACGGCTCAGTTCCTGAACCAGAGGCAGATACGTTGGGCGGAGTTCTTTGCTGACTTCAATTTCCGAATAGAGTACGTCCCAGGCGACACCAACGTCATGGCGGATGCACTGTCCCGCAAACCGCAATACCTCGAAGAGGCGACGCCAGCGGCAGCCATGCACATCTTCGCGCCAACAGCGTGGGCGTGCGCTTCAGCCACAGTAGACCTGGATGCGGTGCGGCGGGCGTTGCAGGACGACTCCTTTGCGCAGGCGAAGATGGCAGAGGTGCACAAGGGCACGGCGAAGGGCGACGAGTTCCAGATACGAGACGGCTTGCTCTTACGTAAAGGGGCCATCTACGTGCCGGGAGACGAACTTCGCGCCAGGGTACTGCAGCAGCTGCACGACGCACCCACGGCCGGGCACTTTGGCACGGAAAAAACGGTGGAATTAGTCGCAAGGGACTTTTGGTGGCCCAGACTGAGAGGGGAAGTCGCGGACTACGTTGCGAGGTGCGACACCTGCCAGAGGGCCAAACCGGTGCACAAACCACCGGCGGGACTGCTGGAACCGCTGCAAACGCCGTTTGAACCGTGGGAGAGGGTGGCCCTGGACTTTGTTACGGATCTACCCAGCTCGAGAGGCAAGACAGCTGTACTAGTGGTGGTGGACTTGTTCACCAAGATGGCACATTTCATTCCGTGTGCGAAGGTGGCCACGGCGGAACAAACCGCCAAACTGTTCATAGATCACGTGTTCAAAGTGCATGGTCTGCCGCGGTCTATCCTGTCCGACCGCGGGCGCCAGTTCGTCTCGAATTTCTGGCAGAAGCTGATGAGTTTTCTAAATGTCAAGGTCGATCTGGCATCAGCAAGACACCCGCAGACCAACGGGCAAGCAGAGAGGGTCAATGCCATCATGCAGCAGTACCTGAGATGCTATGCCAATCAACAACCTGCGACCTGGGTGGATTACCTGCCGCTCGCCGAGTTCGCTTACAACAACACGAAGCACGTGTCCACAGGGGTGACGCCGTTCTTCGCCAACAATGGGAGGAATCCCAGAACCTTCCCGGGACGGGAGAGAGTGGGGGACGGAGAACCACAGACGGCGGACGCGTTCGCGTCAGAGTTGCAGGCGGTACACGATCAACTCAGACGGCAGCTGGAGCTAGCTAAGCACGCCTACAAGGTGCAAGCTGACAAGCACAGGCGGGTTGGCGAAGAGATCCAAGTGGGAGACTGGGTCTGGTTGGCAGCCCATGCAGTGCCGACCAGGTCACTAGCCAAGAAGAAGTTGGGGCACAAGCAAATTGGTCCGTACCAAGTCGAAGCACAGATCAACCCGGTAGCCTTCCGACTGGTGCTGCCGGAGGGTTCCAGAATGCATCCGGTGTTCCACAGGTCGGTGCTCACTCCCTACAAGGCACCTCACAGATTCCAGGAGCCAGGGACGGCACCGAGTCCGTTCCGGGAGCGGACGGAGACGCGAGGGGTGACGCAGCAAGACCCCATCAACGAGGTCACGGAGATTTTGGACTCCAGATGGGGGGAAGAGGGAGTCGAATACCTCCTAGCCAGAGAGGGCACCCGGGCCAGCGCCAATAGCTGGGTGCCAGACTACGCTTTGGAGGAACCCCTGCTCAAGGACGAGTTTCATGCCCTTTTCCCACACAGACCCATGCCAGCGAGCTTCTTCGACGACTGGCTGTTCACGCCCACACTTTCTTCCAGCACGTTCCATGGATTCGACTCGGACGGGGAACCCGCACTGAGCACCCGTTCCCCAGAAGGATCGCCGGCGGGTTCGGCGTCAGACACCTCGTATTGGTGGGACGATCGACCGGAGGAGCAATGGCGCCGGAAGTGGCTGGAGATGCCAGGTCGAGCGACCGACGCAGAGACTGACATGGACGTGTTCGGGGAGGACCTTGGGTTCGAGCACGGCGGTACAGAGATGGAAGCGGAACAGGTCAACGTCGGCGACCGCGAGGAGGAAGACTCGGAGGTCTTCAGTTGGCGGCCAACCACGGGGAGCGAACTGTATCCGGCATTCCCTCCCGTGATGATGGAGCACCCAGCACCCACACCTGAAAGCGGGGAGGGGGGAAGGGGGGGCTTCGAGGGGGGGATGGATGTCAGGGGTTCAGGAGCAGAGACGCAGAGAAGGGAGGAAGCAGAGAGCGAGGGGGAGGAATCCGAAGGGAAAATGAGTGATGATGACGACCCGAGATCTCCAAGCCTAAGCAGTGAGTCAGAGGACTCCCAAAAGGGAGCCCCAGTGAGCAGAGCAAGGGGGGGATCCGGGGGGACACCCCAGGAGGAAGGGAACAGAGGAGATTCAGAGAGTAGCAGCTGGAAGTCGGGACCCACGCTCATAACTGAGGGCGGCAGCAGCTGGAAGTCGGGACCCACGCTCAAGACTGAGAGCAGCAGGGAGGAAGGTAGCCAGGCATCGGGTTCCGGAGGCTGTCAGCAGGAGGGAGGGCACGAGTCAGGGGTGGTCACGCCCTCCTCAGAGAGCGAGGCAACGGTTAAGAGGAAAGTAGAGAGTTGGGCGCGCGCGCCAAGTTCAAATGCAGCGGAAGCTGGAGCAGTAAGCAGCCCGGAGAGTGAGCCAGGTCCCAAAGCCCGCCGACCTAGGGCAGAAGGTGTAGAGCTGCACGCTGCAGTTCGGAAATGAAACCTGTAACTTAATAAAGACTCTTATAAAGTGAACGCTGGCGGACTTGGTCCTATGTGAGCTGGGACTGGGTGGCAGCTCTGACAGTTAGGGTTAGGGTTAGGGTTAGGGTTAGGGTTGGGGTTAGGGTTAGGGTTAGGGTAAGGGTTAGGGTTAGGGTTAGTGTTAGGTTTAGCTTTTCAGTTAGGGTTCGGGTTAGGGGTAGGATTAGGGTTACGGTTAGGGTTACGGTTAAGATTAGGGTTAGGGTTAGGGTCAGGATGGGGGTTGGGGTTAGGGTTGGGGGTAGGGTTAGGGTTAGGGTTGGGGTTAGGGTTAGGGTTAGGGTTAGGGTTAGGGTGAGGGTGAGGGTGAGGGTGAGGGTTAGGGTTAGGGTTAGGGTTAGGGTTAGGGTTAGGGGTAGGATTAGGGTTACGGTTAGGGTTAAGGTTAAGATTAGGGTTAGGGTTAGGGTCAGGATGGGGGTTGGGGTTAGGGTTAGGGTTCGGGTTATGGTTAGGTTTAAGGTTAGGTTTATCGTTTCGGTTCGGGTTCGGGTTACGGTTAGGGTTAGGGTTAGTGTTTGGGTTAGGGTTAGGGTGAGGGTTACGGGTTAGGGTTAGGGTTAGGGTTAGTGTCAGGGGTTCAGAGACAGAGGCACAGGTGAGGGAGGAGACGGAGAGCGACGAGGAAGAATCCCAGGACAGTGAGGAAGAGGATGACAATGTCTCGAGATCTTCCATGAGTCTCTCAAGTGAATCGGAGGATTCTCAGGAGGGGGCGCCCCTAGTCAGGACAAGGGGGGTCACAGGGGGGACCTGCCAGGAGCAGGGAAGCAGCAGGGAAACCCCGAGCGGGAGAGGGAGATCGGGGCCGGCTTCCCAGCAGGAACGAAGGGAAGAGAGGGGGGTTCCCAGTGTGACACACGGAGCGGAGCAGGAAAGAGACAGGGAAAGGAGATCTGGGGAGAACGTCCTGCCGGAAGAGGCGGAGAGTAGTACAGGGAGTAGTGTAAGTGTCAAAAGGAAGGTCAGGGGTAGCGAGCGCGCGCCAAGTTCAAATGTGGAGGCGCGCGGAAATGGAGAAAGCCCGGAGGAGGAGCCCAGCCCCAAAGCACGAAGGAGGGGGGAACAGGCATCTCAGGAATCCGCTTCAGGAGAGAGCAGGAGGGAAGGAACCCAGGGGGGCAGAAAGACCCTGCGGAAAAGGAAAGACAGGAAGCGGTGGTCTAGCACAAGCCTCTTAAGTTGGTGCAGGGGCGGGACCGATTCAGAGGGGACTTCAAATCTCTGACGTTAGAGACTAGGGGCTGCGCGCCTCGGTTGTGCAACCAATAATGAACTGCAATAAACATCCTTGTATATAAGAAGAGCTTGGCGTTGGTCTTTTGTGAGCTGAGACCTGAGGCAGCCTCTGACAGTAAGTCCCCTCTCCAAAACTACGCAAATTTTTTTTTTGCAAAGCTCACGAAGTTTGGCAGCCATGAGTATGGAGCAGCAGATAGCTGAGCTACGCAACGCAGTCTCCCGGCTTACCACTGAGGTAGTGGTCTCCCAAAAGAAGGGGGAAGAGGCGGAAAAGCGGTGCCAAGATCTGCAAGCCAGGTGGGATCATGCATGCCAAGTGGGGTTCCCGGGGACCAAAGCTGCTGGAGTAGCACTGGGCAGAAGAGGGGGCAACTTGGTAGCCCACTTCGATGGGAACCTGCAGCAATACCCCAGTTTTAAAGCAGACGTAGAATATGCGTTGCACTTGCTTCGCGACGACTTTAAAGATGAAGAGGAAAAAGTGGGGTTCATTGTGTCCCACTTGCATGGGGAAGCGAGGGCTTGGCTGCGCAATCTGTGGCGTGAGGATTGCCCTGCTCGAAGGGACTCTGATGAATTTATCAAATGCATGGACGCTTGTTTTCAGTCTAGTGTGGATGTGGATGTGGCACGCCATCAGATCCATGGTTTAAGGCAAGGCAAGGCTTCCGTACGTCAGTACCATGCTCGCTTTTTCGCCTTGCTGAATGTGCTGCGATGGGAGAAAGATTCTCTGGCTGTCAGAGACTTATTTTGGGAGGGGCTTTCTGGCCCGGTGAAGGACGAGCTGGCTAGGGGGGACAGACCTAAAACCCTGGCAGACGTGGTGCAGCGTGCGCTTGCCATTGGAGTGCGCCAGGAAGAACGCCCTTGGCGCAATGAGTGGGGTAGCCAGCTTCACGCACCGTCTAGAGTGCCTCCTTTGTTTCCCAGAGATCCAGGACGTCCGCGTCTCTCCCCTCAGCTGCAGCCAGGGGAGGAGCCTATGGAACTGGGGAGTGCAAAGGCTCAGTCAGTGGCCGGAGCCCCAGCGTCCGGAACAGTCAAGAAGAAGCCTCCTAGAGGGAACAGGAAGTGTTACATCTGTGACAGTGGGACGCACATGGCGAAAGAGTGTCCCCAGAGGCTGCGGCAGCACACTGCAGCCTTGGCAACAGTAAATGCAGCAGCACAGCATGAAGAGCTGTTTCAGGGAAACGACAATGCCTGGCTGGAATCAGCAATGTTGGGGCACAGCCAGGCAAATCAGTAGAGCAGTCCCCAGCGCCTTTGCAGCCTACAGACCCCCTGCCACCCAAACCTGTAGTGCAGCTCACTGCAACCCTCCAGCTACCTAATGGACGCACCCTGGAGGTCCCCATCACAGTTGACAGTGGGAGCAACGCAGACTTCGTGGGGGTGCAGTTCGTCAAGCAGCATCGCATAGAGCTTCTGCCAGCCATGCTGCCATTGAACGTCGTCACAGTGGATGGCAGGAAACTGCTGGGGGGGCAAGTGGTACAACAGACGCCGCCCATGGTGATGCAGATTGGCAATCACCGAGAAGTCATCAGTTTCAACGTCACCCGCCTGTCAGACACGCCTATAGTGTTAGGCATGAGTTGGCTGGATAGGCACAGCCCGACCATGGCGTGGTACCAGCGGCAGCTCACCTTCGGCTCGTCCTATTGCGCGCAGCATTGCATCCAGACCGGTCAGGAGGAGGAGGGCCAAGAAGAGGGGCAGCAGCTACGTCTCAGCATGGCGCAAGCAGTACCCCTCAAGTACAAGGGGTTTTTGGAGGTTTTCTGCGAAAAGGAGGCTGACCAATTGCCACCTCACCGGCCCTACGATTGCGCTATTGACCTCTTGCCAGGGACAACGCTGCCGCCTGTGAAGCTGTATTCCATGTCCGAGGAGGAGCTGCAGGAGCTCCGGGAATTCATAGACCACAATCTGCAGCGGGGATTCATCCGAGAATCGAAGGCTGTAGGGGGCAGTCCTGTGTTTTTTGTGAAGAAGAAGGACACGCCCCAAAAGAGGCTCATCGTAGACTTCAGATTCATAAACTCAAAAACAAAGCCCGCGGCCTTTCCCATGCCCAAGATCGACGACCTGCTCGCGACGGTGCGGAAAGGGAAGATCTTCACCAAGTTGGATCTCCGCGGAGCTTACAATCTCATACGCGTGCGAGAGGGTGATGAGTGGAAGACGGCCATGTTCACGCCGTTGGGCACCTACGAATACAGAGTTATGCCGTTTGGTCTCCAAAATGGCTCCCACTTTTTCCAAGCTTTTATGCATCATGTGCTAGCGGGACTCCTCTACAAGAAGTGCGTATGTTTCCTCGACGACATTCTGATCTTCTCAGAATCGCCGGAGGCTCACGAGAGCGACGTGAAGGAGGTCCTGCAGAGGCTACGGGAGCACAGGCTCTACGCCAAGCTGGAGAAGTGCCAATTCGACGTGACGGAGGTGGATTTTCTGGGCTATAGGCTGTCCGACAGAGGACTAGCCATGGACAGCGCCAAGGTCCGTGCGGTGTTGGACTGGAAGAGCCCGCGAAACCGAAAAGAGGTCCAGAGGTTCGTCGGCTTCGCCAACTTTTACCGCAAGTTCATCAGGGGTTTCGCCAAGGAGACGGCAGCTATCACGGACACTCTCAGCTCCAAGAAGAAGAAGTTCACCTGGACGGACCAGGCGGAGCAGTCCTTCAGGAGACTTAAGAGTCTCTTCGCGTCCGAAGAACAGCTGCTACACGTGAATCCTGGCAGGCCCATGAGGGTAGAGACTGACGCATCTGACAGAGCGGTGGGGGCCGTCCTCTTACAGGAAGACCCGCAGGGAAACTGGAGGCCCTGTGCTTTCTACTCCCGAAAGCTCAGCAAGTCGGAGCAGAACTACACCATTTGGGACAGGGAGTTGCTGGCCATCCACGCAGCTTTCAAGGCGTGGAGGCACTTTCTCATCGGAGCCAAGCACACCGTGCAGGTCCGCACGGACCACAAGAACCTAGAGTACTGGCGCACGGCGAAGCTACAGAGCCAGAGGCACATACGCTGGGCGGAGTTCTTTGCGGATTTCGATTTCAGGATAGAGTACATCCCAGGCGACAACAATGTCATAGCAGATGCCAAGCACATTTTTGCACCGCAGGCGTGGGCGTGCGCTTCAGCCGCCGTGGACCTGGAGGCGGTGCGTCGCGCGTTGCAGGCGGATCCGTTCGCACAGTCCAAGATGGAAGAGGTGCGGAGGGGCACAGCGAAGGACGACGAGTTCCAGATACGCGACGGCCTGCTGACCCGTAAAGGTGCTCTCTACGTTCCGGGAGACGATCTCCGCGCGAAGGTTCTACAGCAGTTGCACGACGCACCCAGCGCTGGCCACTTCGGCAAGGAAAAGACGACGGAATTAGTGGCCAGAGACTTTTGGTGGCCCCAGATGCGAGGGGAGGTCGCGGAGTACGTCGCCAGGTGTGACACGTGCCAAAGGTCCAAGCCAGTGCACCAGAAGCCAGCGGGACTGCTGGAACCGCTGGAAACGCCACTGCAACCGTGGGAGAGGGTGGCGCTGGACTTTGTCACTGATCTGCCCAGTTCGCGAGGCAAGACGGCGGTGCTTGTGGTTGTAGACCTGTTCACCAAGATGGCACATTTCATTCCTTGCGCGAAGGTGGCGACAGCGGAGCAGACAGCCAAATTGTTCATCGACCACGTGTTCAAGGTGCATGGGTTGCCACGGTCCATTCTGTCCGACAGGGGGCGCCAGTTTGTGTCCAGTTTCTGGCGGAAGCTCCTAGGGATCCTGCACGTCAAAATCAACCTGTCGTCGGCGAGACATCCGCAGACCAACGGCCAAGCAGAGAGGGTCAACGCGATCATGCAGCAGTACCTGAGATGTTACGCCAATCAGCGACCCGCGGCTTGGGTGGATTACCTGCCGATGGCTGAGTTTGCCTACAACAACACGAAGCACGCGTCTACGGGGGTGACGCCGTTCTTCGCTAACAATGGAAGGCATCCCAGAACCTTCCCGGGGCTCGTAACGACGGGGGAGGGGGCGCCACAGGAAGCCGACCATTTCGCAGCAGAATTGCAAGAGGTGCACGACGAGCTGCGGAGACATTTAGAGCTAGCTAAACAAGCCTATAAGGTGCAGGCGGACAAACACAGGAGGGAGGGGGAAGACATCCAGGTGGGAGACTGGGTATGGTTAGCGGCCCAAGCGGTGCCGGCCAAGTCGTTAGCTAAAAAGAAGCTAGGACACAGGCAACTAGGGCCGTACCAAGTTGAGGCCAGGATCAATCCCGTAGCGTTTCGATTGGCCCTCCCCGAGGGTTCCAGAATGCACCCGGTCTTTCATAGGTCGATGCTCACCCCCTACAAGGCCCCACACAGATTTCAGGAGTCAGGGACAGCACCAGAACCAAGCAGGGAGTCACCCAAGAGGGGGAGGTCACCTAAGGACGAACCAGTCAACGAGGTCACAGAGATTCTGGACTCGAGATGGGGGGAAGAGGGAGTGGAATATTTTCTCGCCAGGGAGGGCGCCCCGGCCAGCACCAACAGTTGGGTGCCGGACTACGCTTTGGACGAACCCCTCCTCAAGGACGAGTTCCATGCCCTTTTCCCACACAGGCCCATGCCAGCACAGTTTTTCGACGATTGGCTTTTTACGCCCACACTTTCCGCCAGCACCTTCCGAGGGTTCTCCTCCGCAGAGGAGACGACGCCAGAGTCGAGCCCTCCAAGGGGATCGTGTTCGGGGGTGGACACCGACCCTTCTTACTGGTGGGACGACCAACCAGAAGAGGACTGGCGCATGAGGTGGCGGGTGGGTCCTTGGCAAGCAGACCCCACCCAGGCAACAGGGGGAGGGGAGGACATGAACATGTTGGGAGAGGACAATGGGTTTGAGTACACAAACAATGAACTGGAAGCAGAGGAGATCGACGTCGACGACCTGTGTCCGGCAGTGACCTCCGCAACGACGGAGCCCCCGGAACCTGCGCCCGAGCAGCGGGAGGGGGGAAGGGGGGGCTTCGAGGGGGGGATGGATGTCAGGGGTTCAGAGACAGAGGCACAGGTGAGGGAGGAGACGGAGAGCGACGAGGAAGAATCCCAGGACAGTGAGGAAGAGGATGACAATGTCTCGAGATCTTCCATGAGTCTCTCAAGTGAATCGGAGGATTCTCAGGAGGGGGCGCCCCTAGTCAGGACAAGGGGGGTCACAGGGGGGACCTGCCAGGAGCAGGGAAGCAGCAGGGAAACCCCGAGCGGGAGTGGGAGATCGGGGCCGGCTTCCCAGCAGGAACGAAGGGAAGAGAGGGGGGTTCCCAGTGTGACACACGGAGCGGAGCAGGAAAGAGACAGGGAAAGGAGATCTGGGGAGAACGTCCTGCCGGAAGAGGCGGAGAGTAGTACAGGGAGTAGTGTAAGTGTCAAAAGGAAGGTCAGGGGTAGCGAGCGCGCGACAAGTTCAAATGTGGAGGCGCGCGGAAATGGAGAAAGCCCGGAGGAGGAGCCCAGCCCCAAAGCACGAAGGAGGGGGGAACAGGCATCTCAGGAATCCGCTTCAGGAGAGAGCAGGAGGGAAGGAACCCAGGGGGGCAGAAAGACCCTGCGGAAAAGGAAAGACAGGAAGCGGTGGTCTAGCACAAGCCTCTTAAGTTGGTGCAGGGGCGGGACCGATTCAGAGGGGACTTCAAATCTCTGACGTTAGAGACTAGGGGCTGCGCGCCTCGGTTGTGCAACCAATAATGAACTGCAATAAACATCCTTGTATATAAGAAGAGCTTGGCGTTGGTCTTTTGTGAGCTGAGACCTGAGGCAGCCTCTGACAGTTAGGGTTGGGGTTAGGGTTAGGGTAAGGCGTAGGCTTAGGGTTAGGTTTATCGTTTCGGTTCGGGTTCGGGTTACGGTTAAGATTAGGGTTAGGGTTGGGGTTACGGTGAGGGTTAAGGTTAAGATTAGGGTTAGGGTTAGGGTTAGGGTCAGGATGGGGGTTGGGGGTTGGGGGTTGGGGTTAGGGTTAGGGTTAGGGTTAGGGTTAAGATTAGGGTTAGGGTTAGGGTTAGGGTTAGGGTTAGGGTCAGGATGGGGGTTGGGGTTAGTTTTAGGGTTATAGGTAGGGTTAGGTTTAAGGTTAGGTTTATC
>NC_138757.1:37856527-37864027 GCF_965113315.1 Podarcis vaucheri
GGTTTGGGTTCGGGTTAGGTGTACGGTAAGGTTTACGGTTAGGGTTAGGGTTAGGGTTAGGGTTAGGGTTAGGGTTAGGGTTAGGGTTAGGGTTAGGGTTAGGGTTAGGGTTAGGGTTAGGGTTAGGGTTAGGGTTAGGGTTAGGGTTACGGTTAGGGTTAGGGTTAGGGTTACGGTTTGGGTTACAGTTAGGGTTAGGGTAAGGGTTAGGGTTAGGGTTAGGGTTAGGATTGGGGTTAGGGTTAGGATTAGGATTAGGATTAGGATTAGGGTTAGGGTTAGGGTTAGGGTTAGGATTGGGTTTAGGTTTAGGGTTAGGGTTAGGGTTAGGGTTAGGGTTAGGCTTACGGTTAGGGTTACGGTTAGGGTTACTGTCAGAGCTGCTTCCAGATCCTAGCTCACAGAGGATCACGCTAGCCAGCGATCATTTAGTAAAAGTCTTTATTGAGTTACATTTTCCATTCTCAAGCTGCTGCGTGCAACTCTACGTCTAATGGCTAGATCGGCGAAGTCCCGTCTGAGTCTCCGCCCCTTGCGCACCAACTTAATACCCTAGCCCTGCTCCACCTTTTCCGCCTGACTGTTCTCCTCTGGGTCCCTCTGCCCCCCGGGGTCTCTTCCTTCCTGGATTCTTCTGATGCCGACCCCCCGGACTCTCCTGTCTCCTTGCGCCGGGCTTTAGGACCTGGCTCTCTTTCAGGGCTGCCTACTGCGTCACTTCCCTGTGCATTTGAACTTGGCGCGCGCGCCCAACTTTCCACTTTCCGTCTGACCGTTTCTTCGCTCCCCGATGGAGGTGTGGCCACTCCTGACTCGTGCCCTCCCCCCTGTTGTGAGCTGCCAGCGCTTGATCCCTGGCTCTCTTCCTTTTCCCTGCTCTCTGGCGGTGACGCTGGTCCCGATTTCCAACTGCTCTCCTCTGAGTCCCCTCTGGCTCTATCTCCCTAGGGTGTCCCCCTAGGCTCCCCCCTTGCCCTGGCCACTGGTGCTCCTTTCTGTGAATCTTCTGATTCACTGGAAAGACTCGGAGATCTCGGGTCGTCGTCATCACTCATCTTTTCCTCTGCCTCCTCCCCCTCGCTCTCTGTTTCCTCCCTTGCCCTTGCCTCTGCTCCTGAACCCCTGACATCCATCCCCCCCTCGAAGCCCCCCGTTCCCCCCTCCCCTCCTTCCGGTGCGGGAGCTGGGTGCTGCTGCGGCAGAGGGACGAACGTCGGATACCGTTCGCTTCCCGTGGTGGGCCTCCATTTGAAGTCTCCCGGTTCTTCCTTCCTGCTCTCGTCGACGACGGTCACCTCCGCGTCCATCTCTGTGCCGCCGTGCTCGAAACCAAGGTCGTCCCCGAAAACGTCCATGTCCGTCTCTCCCTCACTGCCTCCTGGCGGCGTTGCTCGTCCGGGACCTTCCAGCCACCTCTTGCGCCACTGCTCCTCTGGTCTATCGTCCCACCAATACGAGGGTTCTGAGGCAGATCCCGAGGGTGACCCCTCCGGGGAACGGGCATCTCGTATCGGGTCCTCTTCCGAGTCGAACCCCCGGAACGTGCTTGCAGAAAGTGTGGGAGTGAAAAGCCAGTCGTCGAAAAGGTCTGCTGGCATTGGTCTATGTGGGAAGAGGGCATGAAACTCGTCCTTGAGCAGAGGTTCGTCCAAGGCGTAGCCCGGCACCCAGCTGTTCGCACTGGCCGGGGTGCCCTCCTTGGCGAGAAGGTATTCTACTCCCTCTTCCCCCCACCTGGAGTCCAAAATTTCCGTGACTTCGTTGATGCGCTCCTCCTGTGCCACTCCCGCGTGCCCGGTTCTTTCCCTGAGCGGACTAGGCGCCGTTCCGGGTTCCTGAAACCTGTGCGGTGCCTTGTAGGGAGTGAGCACCGATCTGTGGAACACCGGATGCATTCTGGAACCCTCCGGAAGCGCCAGCCTGAAAGCCACCGGGTTGACCTGCTCTTCGACTTGGTAGGGCCCCAGTTGCTTATGCCCTAGTTTCTTCTTGGCCAACGACCTGGCCGGCACTGCGTGGGCTGCTAACCAGACCCAGTCTCCCACATGGATCTCTTCGCCGACCCTTCTGTGTTTGTCTGCCTGCACCTTGTATGCGTGTTTGGCCAGCTCCAGGTGCCGCCGCAGCTGATCGTGGACCTCCTGCAACTCCGACGCGAACGCATCTGCTGTCTGCGGCTCCCCCTCCACCATTCTTTCCAGTCCCGGGAAGGTTCTGGGGTGCCTCCCGTTGTTGGCGAAGAACGGCGTGACCCCCGTGGACACGTGCTTCGTGTTGTTGTAGGCGAACTCGGCGAGCGGCAGGTAATCCACCCACGTCGCAGGCTGTTGATTCGCATAGCATCTCAGGTACTGCTGCATGATGGCATTGACCCGCTCCGCTTGCCCGTTGGTCTGCGGGTGTCTCGCCGACGCCAGGTTGATCTTGACGTTTAGGAAGCCCATCAGCTTCTGCCAGAAATTCGAGATGAACTGCCGCCCGCGGTCGGACAGAATAGACCGTGGCAGACCGTGAACCTTGAACACGTGGTCTATGAACAGTTTGGCGGTTTGTTCCGCCGTGGCCACCTTCGCACACGGGATGAAATGTGCCATCTTGGAGAACAAGTCCACCACCACCAGCACGGCCGTCTTGCCCCTCGAGCTGGGCAGATCCGCGACGAAGTCCAGGGCGACTCTCTCCCATGGTTCGACCGGAGTTTGCAGCGGTTCCAACAGTCCGGCCGGCGGTCTGTGCACTGGTTTGGCCCTCTGGCAGGTGTCGCACCTCGCCACGTAGTCCGCGACCTCCCCTCTCATTCCGGGCCACCAGAAATCCCTGGCGACTAATTCCACCGTCTTCTCCTTGCCAAAGTGCCCGGCAGTGGGCGCGTCGTGCAGCTGATGCAGTACCTTGGCGCGAAGTTCGTCTCCCGGCACGTAGATGGCCCCTTTACGGATGAGCAATCCATCTCTCAGCTGGAACCCGTCGGTCGCTGCCGTGCCCCTTTGCATCTCTGCCATCTTTGCTTGCGCGAAGGAGTCATTCTGCAACGCTCGTCGCACCGCCTCCAGGTCCACTGTCGCTGCAGCGCACGCCCACACTGTTGGTGCGAAGATGTGCATGGCGGCCGCTGGCGTGGCGTCCTCCAGATACTGTGGCTTACGGGAGAGCGCGTCCGCCATGATGTTGGTGTCCCCCGGGACATACTCTATTCGGAAGTCGAAGTTCGCAAAGAACTCAGCCCAACGTATCTGCCTCTGGTTCAGGAACTGTGCCGTGCGCCAGTGCTCCAGATTCTTGTGGTCCGTGCAGACCTGCACCGTGTGCTTGGCGCCGATCAGGAAGTGCCTCCACGCTTTGAATGCTGCATGAATGGCCAGCAACTCCCTGTCCCAGATGGTGTAGTTCTGTTCGGACTTGCTGAGCTTCCTGGAGTAAAACGCCCCCGGCCGCCAAACCCCCTGCGGGTCTCTCTGCAGCAGGACTGCTCCCACGGCTCTGTCCGAGGCGTCTGTCTCGACCCTCATCGGCCTGCTGGTGTCGACATGCAGCAGCTGCTCTTCCGACGCGAAGAGACGTTTGAGTGCCTGAAAGGACCGCTCCGCCTGCTCCGTCCAGAGGAACTTCTTTTTCTTGGAGCTAAGCGTGTCCGTGATGGCCGCTGTCTGCATAGCGAAGCCTTTGATGAACTTGCGATAGAAGTTCGCGAAGCCGACAAACCGTTGGACCTCCTTCCGGTTGCGTGGGCTTTTCCAATCCAACACCGCTCGAACCTTGGCGCTGTCCATGGCGAGCCCCTTGTCAGACAACTTGTAGCCCAGAAAATCCACCTCCGTCGCGTCGAACTGGCACTTCTCCAGCTTGGCGTAGAGCCTATGCTGCTGCAGCCTGGTCAGCACTTCCTTGACGTGTCTGTCATGCTCCTGCTGCGATTCCGAAAAGATCAGGATGTCATCTAAGAAACAGACGCACGTCTTGTAGAGTAGCCCCGCCAACACGTGATGCATGAACGCTTGAAAAACGTGGGAGCCATTTTGCAATCCAAAAGGCATAACTCTATACTCGTAGGTGCCCAGTGGCGTGAACATGGCTGTCTTCCACTCATCTCCCTCCCGCATGCGAATGAAGTTGTACGCCCCCCGCAGGTCTAACTTGGTGAACACTCTGCCCTTCCGTACCTTTGCGAGGAGGTCGTCGATTCGGGGCATGGCGAAGTCCGATGGCTTGGTCACACTGTTTAAGATGCGATAGTCCACGACCAGCCTTTTTTGGGGCGTGTCCCGCTTCTTAACAAAGAATACAGGACTGCCCCCCGCTGCCTTGGACTCCCGGATGAAACCGCGCTCCAAATTATGATCTATGAACTCTTTGAGTTCCTGCAGTTCGTCCTCAGACATGGAATACAGCTTCCCTTTAGGCAGCGCCGCCCCCGGCAGCAGGTCAATTTTGCAGTCATATGGTCTGTGGGGGGGTAGCCTGTCTGCCTCCTTCTCGCAGAAAACCTCCAAAAATTCTGCGTACTTGTGGGGAATCGCTTGCAGCGTGCCTAGCAGCAGCTGTGACTCCTCTTGCTCCCCTTCCTGCCGGGGCATGATGCAGTGTTCAGCACAAAAGGAAGAGCCGAAGGTCAGCTGCCTCTGGTACCAAGCCAGCGTCGGGCTGTGCTTGTCCAGCCAACTCATGCCCAATACAATAGGCGTGTCCGAGAGTTGAGTGACGTTGAAGCTGATGATTTCCCTGTGATTTCCAAGCCGCAGCACCATAGGTGGCGTCTGCTTCACCACTTGCCCCCCTAACAGCTCCCTGCCATCCACCGTGACAACCTGCAGGGGCAGCGTGGCAGGCAGCAACTGTATAGCGTGCCGGTCGACAAAGTCCTGCCCTATGAAGTCTGCATTGCTTCCCGAGTCGACGGTGATTGGCACGTCCATGGTGATTCCATTGGGTAGCTGGAGCGATGCGGTGAGCCTCACTACTGGCTTGGGCGTGAGGGGGTCCATGGGCGGTAAAATCCCTGGGGACTGCTTCACTGACACGTCTGGCTGGGCCCCAGTGCCTCTTCCTCCAGCCAGACATCGTCGTTTCCCTGCTGTGGTTCTCCTTGCTGCGTTGCTGCAGTCACCATTGCTGAGGCTGCAGAGTGCTTGTGGAGCCTCCGGGGACACTCTTTCGCCATATGCCCTGGATCCTCGCAGATATAACACTTCCTGTTCCCTCTAGGAGGCTTCGCTTTCACTGCTGCCGGTGCTAGGGCTCTGGCTGCTGACTGAGCCCTTGCACTCCCAACCTCCATCGGTTCCACCCCTCCCCCTGTTGGAGGCGTGGATTGCGCACGCGCTGCTTCTCTGGGAAGGAAGGAGGAGCCCCTGGCTGGTTCGCGCCCGCTGCGCCCTTCGTCCCTGCTCCACGGACGTTCTTCCAGCCGCACCCCCACCGCCAGCGCCCTCTGAACGATCTCCTGCGTGGTCCGGGGTCTCTCCCCCCTCGCAATTTCATCTTTAACCGAGCTGTGCAATCCCTCCCAAAACAGGTCTCTTACCGGAGCCGAATCTCTGTCCCATTCCAGGGCACTGACCAAGGCGAAAAAGCGTGCATGATACTGCCTTACGCTGGCCCTCCCTTGTTTCAATCCATGTATCTGCTGCCGAGCAAGATCCACGTCAATACTTGATAAGAAACATCCATCCATCGCTTTAATAAAGTCATCCGCATTTTGGAGCGCCGGATCCCCATCCCTCCACAAATTGCGCAGCCATGCTTTGGCATCTCCATGCAAATGAGACATGATGAATCCCACTTTTTCTTGCTCATCTCTAAAGTCTCTTTTCAGCAGTTGCAGTGCACACATTACATCTGCTCTAAAGTTGGGGTACTGTTGCAGATTCCCATCGAAGTGAGAGACCAGACCGCCTGTTCGTCTCGCCAACCCAATTCCCTCCTGTTTGGGTGTCAGTTGCCCTTGCTTAGTAAGCATGTCCAACCTGATCTGGAGATCCCTGCAGGCGGCAGCTGCCTCCTCCTCTCTCTTCCTGGATGCGAGAGCCTTGGCATTCAGTTGTGACACTGCTTCTCTGAGTTCCGCTATCTGCTGCTCAGCCGTCATGTCGTCTGCCGTTCGTGAGCTCGCTAGTAGGCACCTGCTTCTCTCCTCTCCTCGAGGCTGTAGATGCCCACAATTAATGAGACGGGACTTACTGTCAGAGCTGCTTCCAGATCCTAGCTCACAGAGGATCACGCTAGCCAGCGATCATTTAGTAAAAGTCTTTATTGAGTTACATTTTCCATTCTCAAGCTGCTGCGTGCAACTCTACGTCTAATGGCTAGATCGGCGAAGTCCCGTCTGAGTCTCCGCCCCTTGCGCACCAACTTAATACCCTAGCCCTGCTCCACCTTTTCCGCCTGACTGTTCTCCTCTGGGTCCCTCTGCCCCCCGGGGTCTCTTCCTTCCTGGATTCTTCTGACGCCGACCCCCCGGACTCTCCTGTCTCCTTGCGCCGGGCTTTAGGACCTGGCTCTCTTTCAGGGCTGCCTACTGCGTCACTTCCCTGTGCATTTGAACTTGGCGCGCGCGCCCAACTTTCCACTTTCCGTCTGACCGTTTCTTCGCTCCCCGATGGAGGTGTGGCCACTCCTGACTCGTGCCCTCCCCCCTGTTGTGAGCTGCCAGCGCTTGATCCCTGGCTCTCTTCCTTTTCCCTACTCTCTGGCGGTGACGCTGGTCCCGATTTCCAACTGCTCTCCTCTGAGTCCCCTCTGGCTCTATCTCCCTGGGGTGTCCCCCTAGGCTCCCCCCTTGCCCTGGCCACTGGTGCTCCTTTCTGTGAATCTTCTGATTCACTGGAAAGACTCGGAGATCTCGGGTCGTCGTCATCACTCATCTTTTCCTCTGCCTCCTCCCCCTCGCTCTCTGTTTCCTCCCTTGCCCTTGCCTCTGCTCCTGAACCCCTGACAGTTACGGTTAGTGTTACGGTTAGGGTTAGGGTTAGGGTTAGGGTTAGGGTTAGGATTGGGGTTAGGGTTAGGGTTAGGGTTAGGGTTAGGGTTAGGGTTTCCGTTAGGGTTAGGGTTAGGGTTAGGCTTACGGTTAGTGTTACGGTTAGTGTTACGGTTAGGGTTAGGATTAGGGTTAGTGTTAGGATTAGGATTAGGGTTAGGGTTAGGGTTAGGGTTAGAGTTAGGGTTAGGGTTAGGGTTAGCTTTTCAGTTAGGGTTCGGGTTAGGGGTAGGATTAGGGTTACGGTTAGGGTTACGGTTAAGATTAGGGTTAGGGTTAGGGTCAGGATGGAGGTTGGGGTTAGGGTTAGGGTTAGGGTTAGGGTTAGGGTTAGGATTGGGGTTAGGATTGGGGTTAGGGTTAGGGTTATGGTTAGGGTTAGGGTTAGGGTTAGGGTTAGGGTTAGGGTTAGGGTTAGGTTAGGGTTAGGGTTAGGGTTAGGGTTAGGGTTAGGGTTAGGGTTAGGGTTAGGGTTAGGGTTAGGTTAGGGTTAGGGTTAGGGTTAGGGTTAGGGTTAGGGTTAG
>NC_138757.1:37871527-37884027 GCF_965113315.1 Podarcis vaucheri
TGGGGTTAGGGTTAGGGTTAGGGTTAGGGTTAGGGTTAGGGTTACTGTCAGGGGTTCAGGAGCAGAGGCGAGGGCAAGGGAGGAAACAGAGAGCGAGGGGGAGGAGGCAGAAGAAAATATGAGTGATGACGACGACCCGAGATCTCCGAGTCTTTCCAGTGAATCAGAAGATTCACAAAAAGGAGCACCAGTGGCCAGGGCAAGGGGGGAGACTAGGGGGACACCCCAGGAAGGTAGAGCCAGAGGGGACTCAGAGGGGAGCAGTTGGAAATCGGGACCAGCGTCACCGCCAGAGAGCAGGGATGAGGAAGGGCGCCAGGGATCAAGCGCTGGCAGCTCACAACAGGAGGGAGGGCACGAGTCAGGAGTGGCCACACCTCCATCGGGGAGCGAAGAGACGGTTAGACGGAAAGTGGAAGGTTGGGCGCGCGCGCCAAGTTCAAATGCACAGGAAGGTGGCGCAGTAGGCAGCCCGGAAAGGGAGCCAGGTCCTAAAGCCCGGCGCAAGGAGACAGAAGGGTCCGGGGGGTCAGCGTCAGAAGAATCCCGGAAGGAAGAGACCCCGGGGGGCAGAGGGACCCAGAGGAGAACTGTCAGGCGGAAAAGGTGGAGCAGGGCTAGGATATTAAGTTGGTGCACAAGGGGCGGAGACTCAGACGGAGCTTCGCCGATCTAAGCATAAGACGTAGGGTTGCACGCAGCAGCTTGAGGATGCAGACTGTAACTCAATAAAGACTTTTATTTAATGATCGCTGGCTAGCGTGATCCTCTGTGAGCTAGGATCTGGAAGCAACCCTGACAGTAAGCTCCGTCTCCTAAAATTGTGGGCATCCACGGCCTCGCGGAGAGGAGAGAAAGCGGGTGCCTACAAGCGAGCTCACGAACGGCAGACAATATGACGGCTGAACAGCAAATAGCGGAACTCAGAGAAGCAGTGTCACGACTGAATGCCGAGGCGCTGGCGTCCAGGAAGAGAGAGGAGGACGCAGCTGCCGCCTACAGGGATCTCCAGGTCAGGTTGGACGTGCTTACGAAGCAAGGGCAACAGACACCCAAACCAGAGGGGATTGGGTTGGGGAGACGCACAGACGGTCTGGTCTCTCACTTCGATGGGAATTTGCAACAGTACCCCAACTTTAGAGCAGACGTAATGTGTGCACTGCAACTACTGCACAAAGACTTTAGAGATGAACAAGAGAAAGTGGGGTTCATCATGTCCCATTTGCATGGAGACGCAAAGGCATGGCTGCGCAATTTGTGGAGAGATAAGGATCCTGCGCTCCAAAATGCGGACGCCTTTATTAAAGCGATGGATGGCTGTTTTTTATCAAGCATTGACGTGGATCTTGCCCGGAAGGAGGTGCATGGACTTAGGCAAGGGAGGGCCAGCGTAAGGCAGTACCATGCCCGCTTTTTTGCATTAGTCAGTGCCCTGGAATGGGACAGAGATTCGGCTCCTGTCAGAGACCTTTTTTGGGAGGGCTTGCACAGCTCGATTAAAGATGAGATTGCGAGGGGGGAGAGACCCCGGACCATGCAGGAGATCGTTCAGAGGGCGCTGGCGGTGGGGGTGCGGCTGGAAGAACGTCCGTGGAGCAGGGAAGAAGGGCGCAGCGGGCGCGAACCAGCCAGGGGCTCCTCCTTCCTTCCCAGAGAAGCAGCGCGTGCGCACTCCACGCCTCCAACAGGGGGAGGGGTGGAACCGATGGAGGTTGGGAGTGCAAGGGCTCAGTCAGCAGCCAGAGCCCTAGCACCGGCAGCAGTGAAAGCGAAGCCTCCTAGAGGGAACAGGAAGTGTTATATCTGCGAGGATCCAGGGCATATGGCGAAAGAGTGTCCCCGGAGGCTCCACAAACACACTGCAGCTTCGGCAATGGTGACTGCAGCAACGCAGCAAGGAGAACCACAGCAGGGAAACGACGATGTCTGGCTGGAGGAAGAGGCACTGGGGCCCAGCCAGACGTGTCAGTGAAGCAGTCCCCAGGGATTTTACCGCCCATGGACCCCCTCCCGCCCAAGCCAGTAGTGAGGCTCACCGCATCGCTCCAGCTACCCAATGGAATCACCATGGACGTGCCAATCACCGTCGACTCGGGAAGCAATGCAGACTTCATAGGGTAGGACTTTGTCGACCGGCACGATATACAGTTGCTGCCTGCCACGCTGCCCCTGCAGGTTGTCACGGTGGATGGCAGGGAGCTGCTAGGGGGGCAAGTGGTGAAGCAGACGCCACCTATGGTGCTGCGGCTTGGAAATCACAGGGAAATCATCAGCTTCAACGTCACTCAACTCTCGGACACGCCTATTGTATTGGGCATGAGTTGGCTGGACAAGCACAGCCCGACGCTGGCTTGGTACCAGAGGCAGCTGACCTTCGGCTCTTCCTTTTGTGCTGAACACTGCATCATGCCCCGGCAGGAAGGGGAGCAAGAGGAGTCACAGCTGCTGCTAGGCACGCTGCAAGCGATTCCCCACAAGTACGCAGAATTTTTGGAGGTTTTCTGCGAGAAGGAGGCAGACAGGCTACCCCCCCACAGACCATATGACTGCAAGATTGACCTGCTGCCGGGGGCGGTGCTGCCCAAAGGGAAGCTGTATTCCATGTCTGAGGACGAACTGCAGGAACTCAAAGTGTTCATAGATCATAATTTGGAGCGCGGTTTCATCCGAGAGTCCAGGGCAGCGGGGGGCAGTCCGGTATTCTTTGTTAAGAAGCGAGACACGCCCCAAAAAAGACTCGTGGTGGACTACCGCATTTTGAACAGTGTGACCAAGCCATCGGACTTCCCCATGCCCCGAATCGACGACCTACTCGCAAAAGTACGCAAGGGCAGCGTGTTCACCAAGTTGGACCTGCGAGGGGCGTACAACCTCATTCGCATGCGGGAAGGAGATGAGTGGAAGACAGCCATGTTCACGCCCCTGGGCACCTACGAATATAGAGTTATGCCTTTTGGATTGCAAAATGGCTCCCACGTTTTTCAAGCTTTCATGCATCACGTGTTGGCGGGGCTCCTCTACAAGACGTGCGTCTGTTTCTTGGATGACATCCTGATCTTTTCGGAATCGCAGCAGGAGCATGACAGACACGTCAGGGAAGTGCTGAGCAGGCTACAGCAACATAGGCTCTACGCCAAGCTGGAGAAGTGCCAATTCGACGTAACGGAGGTGGATTTCCTGGGCTACAAGTTGTCTGACAAGGGGCTCGCCATGGACAGCGCCAAGGTTCGAGCGGTGTTGGATTGGAAAAGCCCACGCAACCGGAAGGAGGTCCAACGATTTGTCGGCTTCGCGAATTTCTATCGCAAGTTCATCAAAGGCTTCGCTATGCAGACAGCGGCCATCACGGACACGCTTAGCTCCAAGAAAAAGAAGTTCCTCTGGACGGAGCAGGCGGAGCGGTCCTTTCAAGCACTCAAACGTCTCTTCGCGTCGGAAGAGCAGCTGCTGCATGTCGACCCCAGCAGGCCGATGAGGGTTGAGACAGACGCCTCGGACAGAGCCGTGGGAGCAGTCCTGCTGCAGAGAGACCCGCAGGGGGTTTGGCGGCCGGGGGCGTTTTACTCCAGGAAGCTCAGCAAGTCCGAACAGAACTACACCATCTGGGACAGGGAGTTGCTGGCCATTCATGCAGCATTCAAAGCGTGGAGGCACTTCCTGATCGGCGCCAAGCACACGGTGCTGGTCTGCACGGACCACAAGAATCTGGAGCACTGGCGCACGGCACAGTTCCTGAACCAGAGGCAGATACGTTGGGCTGAGTTCTTTGCGAACTTCGACTTCCGAATAGAGTATGTCCCGGGGGACACCAACATCATGGCGGACGCGCTCTCCCGTAAGCCACAGTATCTGGAGGACGCCACGCCAGCGGCAGCCATGCACATCTTCGCACCAACAGTGTGGGCGTGCGCTGCGGCGACAGTGGACCTGGAGGCGGTGCGACGAGCGTTGCAGAATGACTCCTTCGCGCAAGCAAAGATGGCAGAGATGCAAAGGGGCACGGCAGCGACCAATGGGTTCCAGCTGAGAGATGGATTGCTCATCCGTAAAGGGGCCATCTACGTGCCGGGAGACGAACTTCGCGCCAAGGTACTGCATCAGCTGCACGACGCGCCCACTGCCGGGCACTTTGGCAAGGAGAAGACGGTGGAATTAGTCGCCAGGGATTTCTGGTGGCCCGGAATGAGAGGGGAGGTCGCGGACTACGTGGCGAGGTGCGACACCTGCCAGAGGGCCAAACCAGTGCACAGACCGCCGGCCGGTCTGTTGGAACCGCTGCACACTCCGGTCGAACCATGGGAGAGAGTCGCCCTGGACTTCGTCACGGATCTGCCCAGCTCGAGGGGCAAGACGGCCGTGCTGGTGGTGGTGGACTTGTTCTCCAAGATGGCACATTTCATCCCGTGTGCGAAGGTGGCCACGGCGGAACAAACCGCCAAACTGTTCATAGACCACGTGTTCAAGGTTCACGGTCTGCCACGGTCTATTCTGTCCGACCGCGGGCGGCAGTTCATCTCGAATTTCTGGCAGAAGCTGATGGGCTTCCTAAACGTCAAGATCAACCTGGCGTCGGCGAGACACCCGCAGACCAACGGGCAAGCGGAGCGGGTCAATGCCATCATGCAGCAGTACCTGAGATGCTATGCGAATCAACAGCCTGCGACGTGGGTGGATTACCTGCCGCTCGCCGAGTTCGCCTACAACAACACAAAGCACGTGTCCACGGGGGTCACGCCGTTCTTCGCCAACAACGGGAGGCACCCCAGAACCTTCCCGGGACTGGAAAGAATGGTGGAGGGGGAGCCGCAGACAGCAGATGCGTTCGCGTCGGAGTTGCAGGAGGTCCACGATCAGCTGCGGCGGCACCTGGAGCTGGCCAAACACGCATACAAGGTGCAGGCAGACAAACACAGAAGGGTTGGCGAAGAGATCCATGTGGGAGACTGGGTCTGGTTAGCAGCCCACGCAGTGCCGGCCAGGTCGTTGGCCAAGAAGAAACTAGGGCATAAGCAACTGGGGCCCTACCAAGTCGAAGAGCAGGTCAACCCGGTGGCTTTCAGGCTGGCGCTTCCGGAGGGTTCCAGGATGCATCCAGTGTTCCACAGATCGGTGCTCACTCCCTACAAGGCACCGCACAGGTTTCAGGAACCAGGAACGGCGCCGAGTCCGCTCCGAGAGGGAACCGGGCAACGGGGAGTGGCACAGGAGGTGCGCATCAACGAAGTCACGGAGATTTTGGACTCCAGATGGGGGGAAGAGGGGGTAGAATACCTTCTCGCTAAGGAGGGCACCCCGGCCAGTGCCAACAGCTGGGTGCCGGGCTACGCTTTAGATGAACCTCTGCTCAAGGAAGAGTTTCATGCCCTCTTCCCCCATAGGCCAATGCCGGCGGACTTTTTCGACGACTGGCTTTTCACGCCCACGCTTTCAGCCAGCACGTTCCGGGGGTTCGACTCGGATGAGGAACCGACACGAGACGCCCGTTCCCCGGAGGGGTCGCCCTCGGGATCTGCTTCAGAACCCTCGTATTGGTGGGATGATCGACCAGAGGAGCAGTGGCGCAGGAAGTGGCTGGAGGGTCCAGGACGAGCAACGCCTCCAGAAGGAAGCGAGGGAGAGACGGACATGGACGTTTTCGGGGACGACCAGGGTTTCGAGCACGGCGGCACAGAGATGGAAGCAGAGGTGACCGTCGTCGACGAGAGCAGGGAGGAAGAACCGGAAGACTTCAGATGGAGGCCCGCCACGGGAAGCGAACTGTACCCGACATTCGTCCCCTTGACACGGCAGCACCCAGCGCCCGCACCGGAAGGCGGGGAGGGGGGAAGAGGGGGCTTCGAGGGGGGGATGGATGTCAGGGGTTCAGGAGCAGAGGCGAGGGCAAGGGAGGAAACAGAGAGCGAGGGGGAGGAGGCAGAAGAAAAGATGAGTGATGACGACGACCCGAGATCTCCGAGTCTTTCCAGTGAATCAGAAGATTCACAAAAAGGAGCACCAGTGGCCAGGGCAAGGGGGGAGACTAGGGGGACACCCCAGGAAGGTAGAGCCAGAGGGGACTCAGAGGGGAGCAGTTGGAAATCGGGACCAGCGTCACCGCCAGAGAGCAGGGATGAGGAAGGGCGCCAGGGATCAAGCGCTGGCAGCTCACAACAGGAGGGAGGGCACGAGTCAGGAGTGGCCACACCTCCATCGGGGAGCGAAGAGACGGTTAGACGGAAAGTGGAAGGTTGGGCGCGCGCGCCAAGTTCAAATGCACACGAAGGTGGCGCAGTAGGCAGCCCGGAAAGGGAGCCAGGTCCTAAAGCAAGGAGACAGAAGGGTCCGGGGGGTCAGCGTCAGAAGAATCCCGGAAGGAAGAGACCCCGGGGGGCAGAGGGACCCAGAGGAGAACTGTCAGGCGGAAAAGGTGGAGCAGGGCTAGGATATTAAGTTGGTGCACAAGGGGTGGAGACTCAGACGGAGCTTCGCCGATCTAAGCATAAGACGTAGGGTTGCACGCAGCAGCTTGAGGATGCAGACTGTAACTCAATAAAGACTTTTATTTAATGATCACTGGCTAGCGTGATCCTCTGTGAGCTAGGATCTGGAAGCAACCCTGACAGTTACTGTTAGTGTTACGGATAGGGTTAAGGTTAGGGTGAGGTTTAGGATTGGGGTTAGGGCTAGCGTTTCGGTTAGGGTTAGGGTTAAGGTTCGGGTTAGGGTTAGGGTTGGGGTTACGGTGAGGGTTAGGGTTAGGGTTGGGGGTAGGGTTAGGGTTAGGGTTAGGGTTGGGGTTGGGGTTGGGGTTAGGGTTAGGGTTAGGGTTAGGGTTAGGGTTAGGGTTAGGGTTAGGGTTAAGGTTAGGGTTAGGGTCAGGATGGGTGTTGGGGTTAGGGTTAGGGTTAGGTTTAAGGTTAGGGTTAGGGTTAGGGTTAGGGTTAGGGTTAGGGATAGGGTTAGGGTTAGGGTTAGGGTTAGGGTTAGGGTTAGGGTTAGGAGGTAGGGTTAGGATTAGGGTTAGGGTTAGGATTGGGGTTAGGGTTAGGATTGGGGTTAGGATTGGGGTTAGGGTTAGGGTTAGGGTTAGGGTTAGGGTTACGGTTAGGGTTAGGTGTTAGGGTTAGTGTTTCGGTTAGGGTTAGGATTAGGGTTAAGGTTAGGGTTACGGTTAGCAGTTCGGTTAGGGTTATGGTTACGGTTAGTGTTACGGTTAGGGTTAGGGTTAGGGTTAAGATTAGGGTTAGGGTTAGGGTTAGGGTTAGGGTTAGGGTTAGGGTTAGTATTGGGGTTAGGGTTAGGGTGAGGGTTAGGGTTGGCGTTTTGGTTAGGGTTAGGGTTAGGGTTAGAGTTAGAGTTAGGATTGGGGTTAGGGTTAGGGTTAGGGTTAGGGTTAGGGTTGGGGTTGGGGTTGGGGTTGGGGTTGGGGTTGGGGTTGGGGTTGGGGTTGGGGTTGGGGTTGGGGTTGGGGTTAGGGTTAGGGTTAGGGTTAAGGTAAGGGTGAGGTTTAGGATTGGGGTTAGGGCTAGCGTTTCGGTTAGGGTTAGGGTTAGGGTTAGTGTTAAGATTAGGGTTAGGGTTAGGGTTAGGGTTAGTATTGGGGTTAGGGTTAGGGTGAGGGTTAGGGTTGGCGTTTTGGTTAGGGTTAGCGTTAGGGTTAGAGTTAGAGTTAGGATTGGGGTTAGGGTTAGGGTTGGGGTTAGGGTTAGGGTTGGGGTTAGGGTTAGGGTTAGTATTGGGGTTAGGGTTAGGGTGAGGGTTAGGGTTGGCGTTTTGGTTAGGGTTAGGGTTAGAGTTAGAGTTAGGATTGGGGTTAGGGTTAGGGTTGGGGTTAGGGTTAGGGTTGGGGTTAGGGTTAGGGTTAGGGTTAGGGTTAGGGTTAGGGTTAGGGTTAGGGTTAGGGTTAGGGTTAGGGTTAGGGTGAGGTTTAGGATTGGGGTTAGGGCTAGCGTTTCGGTTAGGGTTAGGGTTAAGGTTCGGGTTAGGGTTAGGGTTGGGGTTACGGTGAGGGTTACGGTTAGGGTTAGGGTTAGGGTTAGGGTTAGGGTTAGGGTTAGGGTTAGGGTTAGGGTTAGGGTTAGGGTTAGGGTTAGGGTTAGGGTTGGGGTTGGGGTTGGGGTTGGGGTTGGGGTTGGGGTTGGGGTTGGGGTTGGGGTTAGGGTTAGGGTTAGGGTTAGGGTTAGGGTTAGGGTTAGGGTTAGGGTTAGGGTTAAGGTTAGGGTTAGGGTTAGGGTTAGGGTTAGGGTCAGGATGGGTGTTGGGGTTAGGGTTAGGGTTAGGTTTAAGGTTAGGGTTAGGGATAGGGATAGGGTTAGGGTTAGGGTTAGGGTTAGGGTTAGGGTTAGGAGGTAGGGTTAGGATTAGGGTTAGGGTTAGGATTGGGGTTAGGGTTAGGGTTAGGGTTAGGATTGGGGTTAGGATTGGGGTTAGGGTTAGGGTTAGGGTTAGGTGTTAGGGTTAGTGTTTCGGTTAGGGTTAGGATTAGGGTTAAGGTTAGGGTTACGGTTAGCAGTTCGGTTAGGGTTATGGTTACGGTTAGTGTTACGGTTAGGGTTAGGGTTAGGGTTAGGGTTAAGATTAGGGTTAGGGTTAGGGTTAGGGTTAGGGTTAGGGTTAGGGTTAGGGTTAGGGTTAGGGTTAGGGTTAGGGTTAGGGTTAGGGTTAGGGTTAGGGTTAGTATTGGGGTTAGGGTTAGGGTGAGGGTTAGGGTTGGCGTTTTGGTTAGGGTTAGGGTTAGGGTTAGAGTTAGAGTTAGGATTGGGGTTAGGGTTAGGGTTAGGGTTAGGGTTAGGGTTAGGGTTAGGGTTAGGGTTAGGGTTAGGGTTAGGGTTAGGGTTAGGGTTGGGGTTGGGGTTGGGGTTGGGGTTGGGGTTGGGGTTGGGGTTGGGGTTGGGGTTGGGGTTGGGGTTAGGGTTAAGGTAAGGGTGAGGTTTAGGATTGGGGTTAGGGCTAGCGTTTCGGTTAGGGTTAGGGTTAGGGTTAGGGTTAGGGTTAAGATTAGGGTTAGGGTTAGGGTTAGGGTTAGGGTTAGTATTGGGGTTAGGGTTAGGGTGAGGGTTAGGGTTGGCGTTTTGGTTAGGGTTAGGGTTAGGGTTAGAGTTAGAGTTAGGATTGGGGTTAGGGTTAGGGTTGGGGTTAGGGTTAGGGTTGGGGTTAGGGTTAGGGTTAGTATTGGGGTTAGGGTTAGGGTGAGGGTTAGGGTTGGCGTTTTGGTTAGGGTTAGGGTTAGAGTTAGAGTTAGGATTGGGGTTAGGGTTAGGGTTGGGGTTAGGGTTAGGGTTGGGGTTAGGGTTAGGGTTAGGGTTAGGGTTAGGGTTAGGGTTAGGGTTAGGGTTAGGGTTAGGGTTAGGGTTAGGGTTAGGGTTAGGGTTAGGGTTAAGGTTAGGGTGAGGTTTAGGATTGGGGTTAGGGCTAGCGTTTCGGTTAGGGTTAGGGTTAAGGTTCGGGTTAGGGTTAGGGTTGGGGTTACGGTGAGGGTTAGGGTTAGGGTTAGGGTTAGGGTTAGGGTTAGGGTTAGGGTTAGGGTTAGGGTTAGGGTTGGGGTTGGGGTTGGGGTTGGGGTTGGGGTTGGGGTTGGGGTTGGGGTTAGGGTTAGGGTTAGGGTTAGGGTTAGGGTTAGGGTTAGGGTTAGGGTTAGGGTTAAGGTTAGGGTTAGGGTTAGGGTTAGGGTTAGGGTCAGGATGGGTGTTGGGGTTAGGGTTAGGGTTAGGTTTAAGGTTAGGGTTAGGGATAGGGATAGGGTTAGGGTTAGGGTTAGGGTTAGGGTTAGGGTTAGGGTTAGGGTTAGGGTTAGGGTTAGGGTTAGGGTTAGGAGGTAGGGTTAGGATTAGGGTTAGGGTTAGGATTGGGGTTAGGGTTAGGGTTAGGGTTAGGATTGGGGTTAGGATTGGGGTTAGGGTTAGGGTTAGGGTTAGGTGTTAGGGTTAGTGTTTCGGTTAGGGTTAGGATTAGGGTTAAGGTTAGGGTTACGGTTAGCAGTTCGGTTAGGGTTATGGTTACGGTTAGTGTTACGGTTAGGGTTAGGGTTAGGGTTAGGGTTAAGATTAGGGTTAGGGTTAGGGTTAGGGTTAGGGTTAGGGTTAGGGTTAGGGTTAGGGTTAGGGTTAGGGTTAGGGTTAGTATTGGGGTTAGGGTTAGGGTGAGGGTTAGGGTTGGCGTTTTGGTTAGGGTTAGGGTTAGAGTTAGAGTTAGGATTGGGGTTAGGGTTAGGGTTAGGGTTAGGGTTAGGGTTAGGGTTAGGGTTAGGGTTAGGGTTAGGGTTAGGGTTGGGGTTGGGGTTGGGGTTGGGGTTGGGGTTGGGGTTGGGGTTGGGGTTGGGGTTGGGGTTGGGGTTGGGGTTGGGGTTGGGGTTAGGGTTAAGGTAAGGGTGAGGTTTAGGATTGGGGTTAGGGCTAGCGTTTCGGTTAGGGTTAGGGTTAGGGTTAGGGTTAGGGTTAAGATTAGGGTTAGGGTTAGGGTTAGGGTTAGTATTGGGGTTAGGGTTAGGGTGAGGGTTAGGGTTGGCGTTTTGGTTAGGGTTAGGGTTAGGGTTAGAGTTAGAGTTAGGATTGGGGTTAGGGTTAGGGTTGGGGTTAGGGTTAGGGTTGGGGTTAGGGTTAGGGTTAGTATTGGGGTTAGGGTTAGGGTGAGGGTTAGGGTTGGCGTTTTGGTTAGGGTTAGGGTTAGGGTTAGAGTTAGAGTTAGGATTGGGGTTAGGGTTAGGGTTGGGGTTAGGGTTAGGGTTAGGGTTGGGGTTAGGGTTAGGGTTAGGGTTAGGGTTAGGGTTAGGGTTAGGGTTAAGGTTAGGGTGAGGTTTAGGATTGGGGTTAGGGCTAGCGTTTCGGTTAGGGTTAGGGTTAAGGTTCGGGTTAGGGTTAGGGTTGGGGTTACGGTGAGGGTTAGGGTTAGGGTTAGGGTTAGGGTTAGGGTTAGGGTTAGGGTTAGGGTTAGGGTTGGGGTTGGGGTTGGGGTTAGGGTTAGGGTTAGGGTTAGGGTTAGGGTTAAGGTTAGGGTTAGGGTTAGGGTTAGGGTTAGGGTCAGGATGGGTGTTGGGGTTAGGGTTAGGGTTAGGGTTAGGGTTAGGTTTAAGGTTAGGGTTAGGGATAGGGATAGGGTTAGGGTTAGGGTTAGGGTTAGGGTTAGGGTTAGGGTTAGGGTTAGGGTTAGGGTTAGGGTTAGGGTTAGGAGGTAGGGTTAGGATTAGGGTTAGGGTTAGGATTGGGGTTAGGGTTAGGGTTAGGGTTAGGATTGGGGTTAGGATTGGGGTTAGGGTTAGGGTTAGGGTTAGGTGTTAGGGTTAGTGTTTCGGTTAGGGTTAGGATTAGGGTTAAGGTTAGGGTTACGGTTAGCAGTTCGGTTAGGGTTATGGTTACGGTTAGTGTTACGGTTAGGGTTAGGGTTAGGGTTAGGGTTAGGGTTAGGGTTAGGGTTAAGATTAGGGTTAGGGTTAGGGTTAGGGTTAGGGTTAGGGTTAGGGTTAGGGTTAGGGTTAGGGTTAGGGTTAGGGTTAGGGTTAGGGTTAGTATTGGGGTTAGGGTTAGGGTTGGCGTTTTGGTTAGGGTTAGGGTTAGGGTTAGAGTTAGAGTTAGGATTGGGGTTAGGGTTAGGGTTAGGGTTGGGGTTGGGGTTGGGGTTGGGGTTGGGGTTGGGGTTGGGGTTGGGGTTGGGGTTGGGGTTGGGGTTGGGGTTTGGGGTTGGGGTTGGGGTTGGGGTTGGGGTTGGGGTTGGGGTTGGGGTTGGGGTTGGGGTTGGGGTTGGGGTTAGGGTTAGGGTTAGGGTTAGGGTTAGGGTTAGGGTTAGGGTTAGGGTTAGGGTTAGGGTTAGGGTTAAGATTAGGGTTAGGGTTAGGGTTAGGGTTAGTATTGGGGTTAGGGTTAGGGTGAGGGTTAGGGTTGGCGTTTTGGTTAGGGTTAGGGTTAGGGTTAGAGTTAGAGTTAGGATTGGGGTTAGGGTTAGGGTTGGGGTTAGGGTTAGGGTTGGGGTTAGGGTTAGGGTTAGTATTGGGGTTAGGGTTAGGGTGAGGGTTAGGGTTGGCGTTTTGGTTAGGGTTAGGGTTAGGGTTAGAGTTAGAGTTAGGATTGGGGTTAGGGTTAGGGTTGGGGTTAGGGTTAGGGTTGGGGTTAGGGTTAGGGTTAGGGTTAGGGTTAGGGTTAGGGTTAGGGTTAGGGTTAGGGTTAAGGTTAGGGTGAGGTTTAGGATTCGGGTTAGGGCTAGCGTTTCGGTTAGGGTTAGGGTTAAGGTTCGGGTTAGGGTTAGGGTTGGGGTTACGGTGAGGGTTACGGTTACGGTTAGGGTTAGGGTTAGGGTTAGGGTTAGGGTTAGGGTTGGGGTTGGGGTTAGGGTTGGGGTTGGGGTTGGGGTTGGGGTTGGGGTTGGGGTTGGGGTTAGGGTTAGGGTTAGGGTTAGGGTTAGGGTTAGGGTTAAGGTTAGGGTTAGGGTTAGGGTTAGGGTTAGGGTTAGGGTCAGGATGGGTGTTGGGGTTAGGGTTAGGGTTAGGGTTAGGGTTAGGGTTAGGTTTAAGGTTAGGGTTAGGGATAGGGATA